>NC_090739.1:86198188-86205688 GCF_036898095.1 Palaemon carinicauda
AATGATCATAAACCACTAATCGACTTCTTTAAAGGCTTCAGACACAGCCCCAAACGAACTCGGTGGCATTTGATCATTCAAGACTTTGGCGCGAGAATCGGGTATTTACCAGGGAAAGCAGAGATCATTGCTGATGCAATATCACTCAACCCTGTTTCATCTTGTACGGAGCCTTTAGCTGAATTAATAGATATATCAACATCCATGCCTATTGTTAAAACGATATCTGAACAAGAAGATCCGGGCTGTAGTGCTGAATTATTACAGACTGAGCAAAGAAATGATCAGAAATTAGAAAAAATTATAAATGCTTTGAAAGGCAATCATAAGGAAAAGGAATATATAAAGTATAAGCAGCAGAATTATATAATCAAAGCCAATATTCTGTGTAGAACCGTGACACGGAAAACCCGCAATACACCACATGTAACTAACGACCAGGTAGTGGTACCAATCTCACTTATTTCCACTGTCCTAAATTGGTTGCATGCAAATCCATTACATGGACACCCAGGGTTCTCATTAATGTCACAGAAAGCCAAACCATTGTTTTATTGGCATACGATGCTTACAGATATAAAAAAAAACACATAGCTAATTGTCGCATTTGTCAGGAAAACAAAGGGCATACGAAAACACCTGTCAGCCTAGGGGCTTATCCCGTGCCCAATCAACCGTTTGAAAGGATATTTTTAGATGCTTTGACTCGATATACAGAACTAATAGCGCTTAAAACTAAAACTGCGATTGAATGTGCTAGGAAGTTTTACGAGTGTTACATTTGTAAACATGGAATTCCATATATGATAATCTCAGACTCGGGTGGAGAATTTAATAATCACTTCCTTACCTCATTGTGTGAATTCCTTAGCATAAAGAAAATCAATACTATGATCTATCACCCAGAGTCGAATGGGCTAGTGGAAAGAGCAAATAGGAAGGTTTTAAATATATTAGGAGTAACACTATGGGGATCAGACCCAAACTGGAATATTGCAATACCTGTGGTACTGAGTACTCTGAATCATTCATATCTTATATCAATTAAAATGTCACCGCACGAGGCATTGTATGGTATCCCAGTTGGAACGCCTTTCCGTGTATTAACGCCTACAACTAATTTATCAAATCCTTTAAAAGAATGTATAAAAGCAAGAAAAAGTCGTTTTGATATCCTTCGAAAGAATTTAGAAGAATCACAAATCATAATGAAAAGGAATCATGATAAAATAGCAAAGCCAACTAAAACATATACCGTGGGTGATAATATATACATACAGGTAAATGTACGTAAAGGACTCGATTATAAACTAACACATAAGTTTGAAGGCCCATTTACCATTTTGGAAACATTAACGGCCAATAGGTTTAGAGTTCAAAACGTATCCCAACCCACTGATGAGAGAATTGTACCATTGGCTCACATAAGAAATTAAGATAAGAGGGAAAGAAGTGAGGGAAAGATTTTAATTTTTTAATTTTTGTGAACATTATATGTTAAAAGTTTTTTCTTCTTAATACAGGAGTAGTTACATATATTTTTCTCATTATAGGTTTCCAAGATAAAGTTTTTATGTTAGGAGTGATATTGTTCGCTCATATATTTTTCTCATGTGGGATGAGCTCTAAAACTAAAAGTATAGATTTTAAATATGACACTACAGTAGAAAGACAAGAAGACGTTTTTATTACATCAAGTAACGTAGTTGTTGAAGTACTTATGCAAGCAATTTTTCTCCCAGAGAATGACGTCACTAGCTTAAAGAGCGCCATTTCAAGGTTTGCTGTTTCATTAAATGAAATGCATAGAAGACACTTTCCTTTTAATACAGAGAGTTCGCTTGCATCGACACTAAAAGTTGCAGAGATGCTATCCGATGACTTGCAAAATAAGACTTACGAGACAGAATCTTTGGTTTGTGACCTTTTGATGTAGACAGTAGGACACGATAATCTTGAGAAACGTAACCCGTTTATTTTTGCTGCACTAAACGTCTTTGGTTCTATTGCAAGTTTAGGCTTAGGAATTTCCAATCGTCTTAAGATTAGTAATCAAAATAAGAAAATTTAGTTTTTGACTCATGAAAATGAATTGATTATGTCAGAACTAAGGAATCAGTTAGCTTCAATCAATCAAATTATGAGTTTGGTAAACGAACAATCTAGTAATATCAGTCAGATTATGGAAGTACAAGATTTGTTGGCAACGTTAACGTATTATGATTCTAAAATAGATCACATATATAATAGAATTGCACATTTCATTGAGAAATCAAAAGACTATGTGGAAGCTATCACGTTAGCGACTAAAGGTGTACTGTCACCGCATTTGTTGCCAATAAGAGACTTAACGTTAATTGTGGAGAACGGACGGGAGAAATTAGGTTATGTTCCTTTGTTAGACGCACGTAGGTTAGAATTTTATTACAGCCTAATTACAGTAAGCGTTGAAAATCAAAGGATTATGATTACAATTCCCTTTGATTCTTCCGATGCCTGGCAATCTTACAGGATATCACCATTTCCGACTTTCATGACAAATCACTCAAATCCAGTAATATCCAGTTTGACAGGACACGTACTAATTTCCCCAGACAAGGAAACATATACGGTCATTAAAGACTTAAATCAATTAACTCACTGTTCAGATGCAATGGATAAAAAAATATGTACAGCTGACTCCTTTGAATTCCTTAAAAACTCAATGGATTCTTGCGAGTTAGGTATAGTGCTAGACGGTGCTCTCTCCCATACACATGAAAATTTTCTGAAAAAGCTTTATCCCTTTGATGATAATAAGTTCAATTGCAGACTGAACAACAGCTCGTGGATACGATATGACAAAGCCGGCTTCAATGTAACATGCCCGGATGGATCCACGTCCTATTCCCAAATCTTCGTTGCAGCAGATGGTTGTATTGGTACGTCCCCGAATTACATGGTACATGGATTCAAGACTATCATCAGAGAAAGGGCCTACTTCACAAACTTCACATGGTCGACTTCAATTCCATCTTTACCTCTCCCATACAATGCACCTGTGGCTAAGCGGTTGATGAAATTAACCGGGATTGACCATCCGACACCGACTTATGCAGAACGTCGTTTCTACGTGTTACTAGCAGTAATCAGCGTTACGGTGATGATATTTATAGCCGTTAACATACTTGTTTGGCGTAGGTTGAAGAATAATAAATTGGAGCTCAAACAGAACGTTTTGCCATGTCCAGACAAAACTCCTTATTTAATTCAATTTAAAGCCGTTTGAAACTGGCCCCTTCATTCGCTCAAAGGAGTAAAAATTGTCTTGGAAAAGTGTTGTGTACGAAAAGCAGTTAGTACGCTAGTAATATGTAATTGAAGATACTATAGAACATTTGCATTCAAAAAACATTTTAAAAAACATTTTAAAAACAAATCATTTTTTGAGCACCTAATAAAATATATAAGCCCTAAATATTAAAATAAAGAATCTATGGGCATCTAATAAAATATATATATATATATATATATATATATATATATATATATATATATATATATATATATATATATATATATATATATATATACATATATATATATATATATATATATATATATATATATATATATATATATATATATATATATATATATATATATATGTATATATATATATATATATATATATATATATATATATATATATATATATATATATATATATATATGTATATATATATATATATATATATATATATATATATATATATATATATATATATATATATATATATATGTGTGTGTGTGTGTGTGTGTGTGTACGAAACTGTGGTACGTGTACGTAACAGGAATTCGTGTTTTTGCACTAAAATTATATCTTTACCAAGGTAACAAACATTTTTTTTAGTTACCGTATTATAGTAATCTATATTTTTGACAAAGGTAACAACTATTCTTTAACAAAGTTACCGAATCATATTTATATCAGTATTTTTTTTTCGTTGGTACCATACAATCGTTTGCTAGCAATTTACCATATATATGATCTGTATTTATCATGCATTTTTTCTTTGTTTTGGCAATATTTGTTAAGTATGTATTATTATTTTTTTTAATGTGCCTATTTGAACATTCATCCTCATTTGCTTATGGCTAAAGTTAAAAAAAAAAAAATAATATATATATATCCAGTCACACTCCAAATAAACATATTTTGACGTATTGTTAAATTTTCAAAAATTGAGGTAGCTGACCGAGCTAATGTAATATATAGATATTACATGTTTGAAACACATGACCTAAGAGGTCACTGTGGAAGTAGGAAAAGTGTGAGAAATGCCATAGTCATATCATAAACAGGATGCGAATGCCAAACCTCAGCAATGTAACATTTTTCATGAAGAGTAAACACAACCAAGCCGTGAGAAAGAGTTGTCTATGAGAACGGAACTAAGTACCTTCCGGTATTAATGTTGTGTCTACAATAAATCATTAAGTGCTGAGATACCTAAATAAACTTTAACGTGGATATGGATATTTGTGGTAGTTCTTACTGAGATGTCATACGGAATGGTCATCCGACCAAACCATCTATACTCCTGTAATGGAGATGTTTAAAGTTAACTTACCTAGACTTTACTTGAAGATGTAACATACCAAGTCTAAATCATAACACATTGAAGATGACATTTGACGGGAACCCGAATGTGTGTTAATAACAGTAGCACACCAATACATGTAGCTTTGGCCTCGAATGATTCTGTGCGAACTCTGGTGGATGATGCAACATATTCATCGGTCTCCATCAAAGATTCTGATTTCGAACTGTAGGAGATATTCAATGACAACCGTTTATTCTCATCAAGTCTGTAACTTTTCTTATTGTTGTACCAGTTCCTGCATTTTTTGTGCCATTACGGAGTGTCTTCCTCAAACTATGATTCATCACAATTAATAGGGAATAGGCACTTGGCAACCTCATCTCATATTGCATTGTATGCATGTTTTAGTCTAACGGACGACAATTGTTGATACAAAGGCTTTATGTTGGATAACTAGCAGATGACAAACAATGATAAGCCGACATTATATGAATTGGAAATACACATTTTTGAAAGTTTACGCATTTTAGGTAGTCTGCTTCAAAGGCCTACTGTCCAATATGGCAGTTCCTTTGTTAGGTTGTACACTGGGATGATGTTCCTGAAGGTCTCCCCTTTCCAAAAATACCCTACAACCTTTTACAACACACCCTGTCAGTTTTTGTCAAAAAAAAAAAAAAATGATCTTTGACTCCCTTAATATAATTAAATTAACTTACTTCACTAGGAATGAGAAATATTTAATTTTTTGTTTCTCCATTTTAGCTTTCTCCTTGTCAATTTTCTATGTTGCTCATGAATCTAAGTGCCCCAGATGCTGAAGCCTTTACGAGGATGGGAGGCTTAGGAATTAGCCTCTGGGCTCTGATGAATAGTGGTAACTGCTTCCCCATAGGACCTTAGTGCCCAATTGTTGATCCAACTAAATCAGTCAGCACTTTCTCTCTTCCTAGTTGACGACTTTAGCTAGTTTAATTATAGTTTGACTGCTTCTTTGGATTTGGCTTAGTGGGGGATGGACGGCATGCCATCTCAACCTCTACAAATTTTTATGCCATCACCATATGGCAGACCCCATTGGCTGCAGACTTAGTCTGTTAAGAGTCGGGCTTCAGTGATCTAGTTTTAAGTCACCCATATTTGTGAGTAATGGGTGACGCCAGGCATTGGAGTCGTCGGTGGGAATAGCTAACTTCCCCCAATGACTAGTGTAAGCCCACCTTAAGAGAGGCAGCCCTTTTCTAATAAAGGACTGCTCCCTGCTGAAGCCACTTCTCGTGTTGGGCCACCTGGCATAGGAGGACTGATATCCTCCGATAGGAGGTGGATAACCCGGCTTGTTTTATCTTCAAAAAGCAACCCCTCTGTTGACGACCTGGAAACCCTAAAGCACCATGCTACTGATACTAAAAAACAAAGTAATTTGGTTGACATAGCGAATTTGCGAATCCTTCATGTCACTCAAATTCTCATAGAAACGGATTATGATGTGCTGTATAAATCATTTCAATGTTATGGTCATACCAGAGAAATTTGAATGAGGCTTGAAAATAAAAAATGGGATTCTAGGATATCATTTAGTAATCATTAGGAAGTAATTATTGCAATCAGTGGTATGATGAATAATAAAATCAATAATTTGAGTATCAAGGGTGCTCTTTCTGATCGAGTCCTAAGGATCTAGATATATAAAAACCTGCAGATTGGATTGATAAAGGTATAGAGGTAGTTGTACCCTCCCAGAGAAAACCAAAACCACCAAAGTGGCTTATTGCTCAGTCAAAAGGGAGTAAAGGAAATTATTCCAATGTATGTAAATTTCTTCAAAAGAAAGTAGGTACCATCACACCAGGAGATATATCTCGTTTTGGAAAGAACAGTTTCGTCATAAGTGCCAAATAGGAAACACAATCAGTTATACTATGCAATTTAAATTCAGAGAATGATGACATAAAGTTGGATGTGAAACCCCATCTAAATTTCAGTTATAAAAGGGGGGTAGTTTTCATTAAAGACTTATATGAGTTTACAGAAGAGGAGATACCGGCCATGTGTCCTTTAAGTGTGTGGAAAGTGCACAAAGTCCCTGGAACGTCAGTTATTATCCTGTCCTTCCAGGATACGGATGTCTCTTTCCACATTAACATAGAAAATAAACAGATTAAAGTTCGAACTTTTAAGCAGAAGCCATTTCAAGGCTTTAGTTGTTTTAGATATGGGCATCCATCTAAAGTTTGCAAGATCGATAAAAGGTGTAGCACTTGCTCTAATGTTTATCATGGAGAATGTACACTAGAGGCCAATTGTATAAACTGCAATTTGAATCATAAATCTAGGGATAGGAGGTGCCAGCAATGTATGTTAGAAGAGGCTGCTAACTTAAGTGTGGGGCATGCCAAGAGACTATTGAGTAAATAAACAAGTTATGCAAAGGTATTGGAATTAGGAGGAAAAATGATGCAGGGGACATCCAACCCACCTATTACTGCCAGTATTCCCTAAAAAAGAAATTCGTCATATTCTGATAAAATTCTATACGATAGGATAAGAATATCACCTAAGACTTTGCTCATCTCTATAAAACCTTTTTCCCCCATTAAAAGGATAATACTAACCAATAATAATCTTAAGTTTGCTTTATCAGATTTAGTAGTTTTTCCTATATGTCTTGACTAGCTAATGTGGTTCATAGATTCTCTAAAGACTCCTCATCAGAAGGTAATCTTCAAATTTTCATGGCCCTAAAATTTTTACAGCAAACCAGAAATTTCAAACTGAAACCTCAGTAAAAACTAACAAAGTTAGCACAGAGATATCTCCCAAAAATGGTTTAATCTGAAAGGACAGGGTTATTGCTGCACAATCGGAATTCTTGGGAACATCTGTTAAAAGCCACTGCCATTTTCGTGAAAAG
>NC_090739.1:86213188-86215688 GCF_036898095.1 Palaemon carinicauda
GTGGGGTCAAGGATTGGGTCATTCATATGAAGAGAATAAGAAGTTTTGGAAAGAAGTGAAGAGAGTAAGGAAGGCTGGTTTAAGAATTGAAGAGATAGTGAAAGATGGAAATGGAAGGTTGTTAAAATAAGAGGAGGCTAGGAAAAGGTAGGCGCAATATTTTGAAAAAAAAAATTGAATGTTGAGGATAATAGGGAGGCAGATATAATTGCTGTTCCAGGTGTGGAGGTGCCGGTGATGGGAGATGAGAATGAGAGAGAGATTACAAGAGAGGAAGTGAGGAGAGCAATATATGAGACGAAAGTAGGAAAAGCATATGGTATGGATGGTATGAGAGCTGAGATGTTGAAGGAAGGGGGTATGACTGTACTTGAATGGTTGGTGAGATTGTTTAATATTTGTTTTGTGTTGTCAATGGTAACAGTAGATTGGTTTTGTGCGTGTATTGTATCGCTATATAAGGGTAAGAGAGAGGTGCATGAGTGTTGTAATTCAAGGGGTATTAGTTGTTGAGTGTAGTTGGGAAAGTGTATGGTAAAGTACTGATTAATAGGATTAAGGATAAAACAGAGAATATAATCTTAGAAGTACAGGGTGGTTTTAGAAAAGGTAGGGGTTGTATAAATCAGATTCTTACAGTTAGGCAGATATGTGAGAAATATTTAGCAAAAGGTAAGGAAGTATTGCATTCATGGATCAGGAGAAAGCGTATGCTAGAGTTGATAGGGAAGCAGTGTGGAATGTGATGAGGTTATATGGAGTTTGTGGAAGGTTGTTGCAAGCAGTGAAAAGTTTCTACAAAGGAAGTAAAGCATGTGTTAGGATAGGAAATGCAGTGAGCGATTGGATTCCGGTGAGAGTGGGGCTGAGACAGGGATGTGTGATGTTGCCGTAGTTGTTTAACTTGTATGTTGATGGAGTGGTGAGAGAGGTGAATGTTCGAGTACTGGGAAGAGGATTGAACCTGGTAGACGAGAATGACCATAAATGGAAGGTAAATCAGTTGTTGTTTTCGGATAATACTGTACTGGTTGCGGACACAGAAGAGAAGCTTGGACAATTAGTGACAGAATTTGGAAGGGTGTGTGAGAGAAGGAAGTTGAGAGTTAATGTGGGTAAGAGTAAGGTTATGAGATGTACGAGAAGGGAAGGTGGTGCGAGGTTGAATGTAATGTTGAATGGCGAGTTACTTGAGGAGGTGGATCAGTTTAAGTACTTGGGGTGTATTGTTTCAGCAAATGTTGGAGTGGAAGCAGATGTACGCCAGAGAGTGAATGAAGGATGCAAAGTGTTTGGGGGCCGTTAAGGGAGTAGTAAACAATAGAGGGTTGGCATGAATGTAAAGAGAGTTCTGAATGAGAAAGTGATTGTACCAACTATGATGTATGGATCGGAGTTTTGGGGAATGAAAGTGACAGAGAGACAGAAATTTAATGTGTTTGAGATGAAGTGACTAAGGAGCATGGCTGGTGTATCGTGAGTAAATAAGGTTAGGAACGAAGTAGTTACGATGAGAATGGGTGTAAAAAATGAGTTAGCAGCTAGAGTGGATATGATTGTGTTGAGGTGTTTTGTCCATGTTGAGAGAATAGAAAATGGCTGTCTACTAAAGAAGGTGATGAATGCAAGAGTTGATGGGATAAGTACAAGAGGAAGACCAAGGTTTGTGTGGATGGATGGAGTGAAAGAAGCTCTGGGTGATAGGCGGATAGATGTAAGAGAGGCAAGAGAGCGTGCTAGAAATAGGAATGAATGGCGAGCGATTGTGATGCAGTTCCAGTAGGCCCTGCTGCTTACTCCGGTGCCCTGATATCAGGGGACTCAATGAATACTAGGTCCAAACAGTTGCCTGATTATTCGCTTCCTGTATTTTTTTTTTTTTTTTTTTTTTTGTAGGTGATATCCTTGTAGGAATGAAACCAATATCAATACGCATTGTGCTGTGTTTCATTCCATCCTGCGTGGTTATGTAAGCATATTCTACTGGATGGGAGAATCAAGAACAACAATATATCTTGGGAGAATATGATATGATTACTGAACAATGTCCAATGTAGTTATTTTTTTTTTCTTTGGATGATATGGGTACCATAAATTTTGAGTATGGGCACATGGATTCCATGGAGCAGCTTACATACTCATAGTATCATAAAATATTATACAAAGCAACTCTACTTTGATATACACTTTATAAATATCTTGGTGGGTAGGACAATTACATGCTGGGCAATTACCTCCAGGATATTTGAATCCCGTACAAATGCATCCCTTGAAATTTGCGTACCTGTGTTTATTCCTTTATCCTTTTTGAGTATAGAATAATATTATTTGTTCAGCATGATTTATTAACTTTTAAAAAAAAATTTACATAACTATACAAATATATCTTTTTATCTTATATATAGAAAAATTAGGACACTGATTATTTGGAATAACTATTATAAAGCCCTGCCCTAAATGTTTTGCAAGTTTTAGGCTAGCCTTCGTAAGAAAGACAATG
>NC_090739.1:86223188-86228188 GCF_036898095.1 Palaemon carinicauda
ATATATATATATATATATATATATATATATATATATATATATATATATATATACATATATATATATATATATATATATATATATATATATATATATATATATATAAGAAGAGGATAACCCAAAACTTTAAGCATAAGTATGATAGTAAACAGAGCTTGTTTGTCTGAAAGAAAAAACATTAGATGCCACTTTTAAGATACCGAAGTATCAAAGTCATAAAAGCCTGTATTACAAATCAATGACATTAGCGTTAGAAACGCTCGGCACACATGTCTGCACTTATGCTAGGTTCACCTTCGGAAATGGAACAGTCTGGATGGGCAACACAGTGCCCTCACTTAGTTTGTAGTACAGTATGTAACTACACACTCACCCTGGAATTAATCGTCCCAATTAAGACCACTGTTCCTCGCAGAGTTAACCAGTAGGGTTAACACCGCGACCCACTGCTACCACAGATCTCTTTTAGTTCCTCTACTTGCTTCGCATAGTGGCGAAAGAACACTCTGGAAGACTTCCAGCCAGTGTATGAACGGAGATGTTCAAAATCCATATAATTAAAGAAATTTAAGGATGAGGCAACTTTCCTCGGATCGTGACCTGCGGGTGTATTGTCAGGATCCGCTCTGCAAATAAAATATGTGATTTTCGCTCTGAGTTGATTCAGAGATAAATTTGAGCCTGATGTTTCTCCCCTGAATAGTTGACCACCCTTGAAGTCTGAAGTTCTATGAAGATAGACCTTTAGGCATTCTACTGGACATAGAGATGCATCTTCTTTCAGAGGGCAGATTCTCCAGGGACCCCACCTGTTGGTGGGTAACTCATTCTTGGCGAGAAACGTAGGATCCGGAAACAGGTTCAGTTCTTCCCCATCCAGGAACTGAACACGACCTGCCTCTCTCGAGAGGCTACAATCTCACTAACCCTGGCGCCGGACGCGAGTGCAAAATAGGAAAATAACTTTTTGTGTCAAATCCTTTAACGCACACTCTTCATTGCTCAACAGAGAAGCAAAATGAAGAACTTGTCTAAAGACCATGAAATGGGCTTTGGAGGTGCTGAAGGTCTGAGCCTAGCACAGGCTTTCGGGACTTTATTAAAGATCTCGTTACCTAGGTCGACCTGGAAGGCATATAGACTGGGTCTTGTCAAAGCAGACTTACACGCTGAAATCGTGTTCGCTGCCAACCCTTGACCATGGAGGTGGGGAAAAAGATAACCAGAAGTCTGTCCAGATCTCCTGCGGAATCTTCGCCTTGACAAAAGGCCACCCATTTTCTCCAAGATGACTCATATTGCCTTCTAGTAGATTTGCACTTATATTCCTCAAGGAAGTCTATACTGGCTTTCGAAATCCCGAAACACTTTCTCACCGCTAAGGAGAGAAAATCATGAGCTGCAGGGTCCGGGTTTTCTGTAATGAAGCGCAGACAGTTGACTTCTGGACTCGCTGGGTCAGAACTGGATCTGGTAGTGGTACAAACTTCAGCTACAGTTCCAATGCCAGGAGGAACCACACGCTGTTCGGCCACTTGTGGGCCACTATTGCCGCTACCCTTTGAGGGATCTCAGTTTGTTGAGGACCCTCAACAGAAGGTTGTGAGGAGGGAACAGATAAATCTTGGACCATCTGTTCCTGTCGAGGGACATCGCGTCCACTGCTTCTGCTAAGGGGTCCTCGTACGGGGCACGTACAGGGGCAACTTCTTGTTGTCTTTCGTCGCAAAGAGGTCTATCTGCAGTTCTGGGACTGATTCAGAATGAAGGAGAATGATCCTGCGTCTAAGGACCATTCCGACTCTATCGGTGTGAACCTGGATAGAGCGTCCGCTGTCACATTGCGGACTCCTTGAAGGTGAACTGCCGACAGGTACCACTTCTTCTTTTCCGCCAATCGGAAGACGGCCAACATCACCTGGTTGAGAGGTGGTGACCTCGATCCTTGTCGATTCAAGTATCTCACAACTACCTCGCTGTCTATCACCACCTTATGTGGATCGAATGACGCGGGGAGACTTTCTTTAAGGTAAGGAGCACTGCCCTAGCTTCTAGAAAGTTTTATGTGAAAGGTCTTGAATAGCCTGGACCAAGTCCCCTGGACTTTTTTCCGATGAGAGTGACCTCCCCATCCCTCCTTCGAGGCGTCGGAGTGAATCGTCACCGACGGGGGAGGTGGCTGAAGAAGAACCTGACTTCTTTAGATGTCTGGCTTGGGACCAACGCCTGAGAAGATTACTTAGCCGAAGCGGCTGGTCTTCTCAGATCTCTTCACGCGTTTGATGCATAACTTCTCCAAACTCCGATTGCATCCTTTAGCTGTGCTCTTAGCACTGGGTCTGTCACCGAAGCAAACTGGAGAGAGCGCATTACTCTCTCCTGCTCGTGTCTTGATATCCTTTCGGAATCTTGAAGTCTCTGGACAGAACCCGCTATCTCCTTCCTTTTCTTCGCCGGGGTGGAGAAACGGTGTGACAAAAGGTCCCAGTGGATTCCCAGCAACTGGAACTTTTGAGATGGAGAAAGTCGAGACTTTTTCTGTTGATCTTGAAGCCTAGGTACTCTAGGAACTGGATCACTTGACTGGAAGCTTGCAAGCATTCTGTCTCGGATGCTGCCCACACCAACCAGTCGTCCAGGTAGGCTACTACCTGAATTCCCTTTAGGCGAAATTGTTTGAGAGCTACGCTCGCAAGCTTCGTAAAAATCCTTGGGGCTATGTTTAGCCCGAATGGCATGGCTCCAAAGGCGTATAGTCTTCGTTGTAGCCTGAACCCTAGGTAGGGGGAGAGTCGATGGCTAATTGGAATGTGCCAGTAGGCGTCTGACAAGTCTATAGAGACGGAATATGCCCTCTTGGGCAGTAAGGTCCTTATGTGTTGCAGTGTTAGCATTTTGAATTTGCAATTCACTATGAACTTGTTAAGTGGCGACAAGTTCAGAATGACTCTGAGCTTTTCCGAGTCTTTCTTGGGAACGCAAAACAGCCTCCCTTAGAAATTGATGGGCTTCACCCTTTTTCTCCAACAGTTCTTGAACGTACTCCTCCATAACGGGGGTGGAGTGTTGGAAAAACCGAAGGCACGGGGATGGAGTGCTGTACCAGCTCCCGCCCAGTCCATTCTTGAGTAGGCTGTGGGCCCAGGGATCAAAGGTCCACCGATCCCGAAATTTCAGAAGTCTCCCTCCTACCGGTATCACCTCACTTGGACTGCCGTCCTGAGGTCTTGCCTTCCTGACCACGACCACCCCTGAATCCCCTTCCCCTTGAGGGGCGTCTAGACGAGCCTCTGGCTGCTCCTCTAGGCTTTGCTCGAAAGGAAGTAGACTGCCCTTCGAACGCTGGGGTGAATGCCGTGGACTGTGTCGACACGGCCTGGGGTACCCACTGAAAGGTGGTCGGGGTTTGTGCCACGATCTGGGGCACTGGGGGCAATGGCAATTGCAGTTGCTGTTGCTGTCTAAGAGGCTTGGCTGGCCGAGACGGTAGCCTAGTCCTCATAGTCTTCCTCTTTGGTTGAGGACCCTCATCCGGGGAAGACTTTCTTTTGATAGCCAGGCCCCACTTCTGGAGAAGGTTTCTATTCTCCAAGGCGGCTTTATCAACAACTTCTTTGACCAAGTCGGTAGGGAAAAAGGTCTTTTCCCCAAATGTTGGAGGAGATTAGTTTCTTTAGCTCGTGCCTCACCGTAGCCGAGGTAAACACGAACTCCCTACAAGCTCTCCTTGCCTTGACGAAGCCATAAAGGTCCTTCGTCACTGTGGCCAGATGAGGCTTGGCCACTACCATGAACATTTCATGGACCTTGGGGTCACTTGCCATCGTCTCGAGAGTAGTCTGAAGAGACATTGAGGCAGTCAGTCTTTCTTTTGTATCGAACTCACTTCGCAAAAGAAAGTCAGACAGCTTAGGGAGGTCCTTGCCGAACTGACGTCCGGCAATATCAGCCTCCAACTTTCCCACTAAGAACGTAAGATGGACGTCCTTCCAGTCTTTGTGGTCCATAGGCAGGGCCAGCGACAAGGGTTTACACTCCTCTAGGGAGGGGCAAGACTTGCCGGCCTCGATTGCTTTTAGTACAGCCAGAAACCCTTTCTGTAAAAAGGGGAAGGCTCTAGTAGGCGAGGACACAAAGGAAGGGAGCTTCCTATTCAATGCAGCTACCTTTGAGTTAGAGAAGCCCCTCTCTTTCATCGAGGATGAAAGTAGAGCTTGAGCCTTAGCATGGTCCATCACTATGACCTCCTTCGGCTCTGTCTCCTCCTTTGAAGCTGGTTCCTTCCTCAGCCGGACATAACAGTCCGGATATGATGCCTTGCTGGGCCAGAATTCCACCCTCCAGGGGAACTGAGCCCAGCTTATCCGAGATGACGATCTTTCCAGTCGTCATCGGCATGTGCTCAGCATACCTCCATGGGTTAGCATCTGAGCACAAGGGAAGGTCTTTCACATTGAGCTTTTTCTGGGGCCCATGTGATTCTGCAAGGCACTGCATTCGCAGTTCCATTGCAGCCGCCTTCTCCTGATTCTCCTTCTGCATTTGTTGGATCCTTCCAACAATAGAAGAGAGGGCCTGTCCCAGCTCTACTGGGAGACCGGCCGATGTAGAGGGGCTTGAACTTCATCCTGGGCTTCTGCCAGGAGGTCTTCCTCCTGACACCCGTCCACATCAGACATCCTGTCATCTAGCTGGATGTCTTGCATCGCGACCGCGACTTCAGCATCCACCTGGATCTGAACTTAGGGGATCTCCTCTTGAGGCTGGGGAATCACTGCATCAGCTGATGCCTTAGGGAAAGGATACGCCCTCATCTTCTCACTTGGAAGATAAGGGCCAGGAGTGCTCTTTTGGAAGCCCCTTACCCAGGTACGAAGCTTCTTCCTAGCTATTTAAATGTCTCATTAATCAGGTTAGTGCACACAGTACATACCTGAGGGTCCCAATACCGGAGATCATCCTTGGAGACAGCGTATGCTGCGTGTCTCCTACAAAACTCA
>NC_090739.1:86233188-86236426 GCF_036898095.1 Palaemon carinicauda
TAGCGAAAGTGGAAGAATGTTTTGAGATGAGGATGAAAGAGAATGAGGAACGAATGGAGAACCGATTGGAAGATATGATGGGGCAAGTCATGGGGATGATGAAAACTATAATGGGTGAAGGTGCAGTCGGAGGAGTGTCCTCAGCTTCGGGTAATGGGTTGGTAGTGGAAGAGAAGGTTAAGGTAGGTGATAATGGGAAAGGAAGTGATAGTGATAGTAGTAATAGTGATGGTGATATTGAAGATAAGGGAATTAGGCATAGTAAGGATGAACAGAAAGGTGAGAGGAAAGATGAAAGGAAAGGTAAAAGTGATGTGAAGAAAGAGAAGAAAAAGTATCAGGCTGATAGCAAGGACGATCGTGAATGGGTGAAAGTGGTAAGTAAGAAAAAGGGTAAGAAAGGAATGGTTAAGGATAGGAATTTAAGTGTGGAAGTGGATTCATTGTATTCAAATGAGGAAGAAGGTAACAAGGGAGTAGACAGTGATGATAGCAGTGAGAATGAACGTGATGTGTGTAAGACTGTGTTTATGAGAGAGGTACCTCGGTGTGAAAGGTTCAATGAGCATAGCAGTAGGGATGTATATGATTTTTTCAAGGAGTATGAGAGGTATTGTCAGGATAAGTATGGTGATAGTAAAAGAGTTTGGGCTAGGGAGTTAGGAGAATATTTGACTTGGTATTTGTTGACGATGTATGGAGTGATAATGAGTGTAGGGGACGTTGATTATGAAAGTGTGAAAAAGAGAATAATTGAGCAGGTAAAACGTATGAGAGGGAGTGTTAAGTATAAGCGTAAGAATGATTTTTGATGAAGCACGGATGAATGCAGGAGAAGCGATATCAATGTACGTATGTAGGTTGGAAACTTTAGCTAGGAAGAAGTATGGGGATGAAGGTATAAATGAGAATAAGGAGTTAACGAGGAAGTTTTTGGCAACAGTACCTGAGAATGTGTGTGAATTTATTAATTTGAAACGCAAAGAGAAAATGAGGTGGACGCAAGAGAGATTGACATGGGATGATATACTAGAGATAGTTGAGGATTATGAGTTAGATAGGTGCATGAAAGAAAGTAAATCTGTGAGTGTAAGAACTGGAATGGAAGAAAGTGTAATAGAATTTGGTAGTTATAAGGACGCAATTTTGAGAGGACCAATGAGGGTAGCTGATAATGTAGTAGATAGGAGTGTTAGGGCAAGTAATGTGGGAATACCTGTAAGGACAAATGAAGGATTTAGGCAGGGTAATTGGCGCAATAGGGATAGGAGTGTGAGTGCACATCGAGGTATGTCAGATAGCCGTGTCCGTGATGAAAAGTGTTATAGGTGTGGGAAAGTAGGTCATAAGAAGAATGAATGCAGATGGGCTCTAGGTGCTTGTTTTGGATGTGGTGAGGTAGGGCATAGAATTAGTGAGTGCAAGAAAGAGAAAGAGGTTAAGTGTTTTCGGTGTGGTATGATTGGGCATGTGGCGAGTGGATGTCGTAGTAATCGTATGAATGTGATTTGTGGTAATTGTGGTAAGGATGGTCATTATGCTAGAATGTGCAAGGAGCCGCGGGGTAAGTGTACTGAATGTGGTGCAGATGGGCATGTAGCTAGAGTATGTAGGAAGAAGGGAGTAAGTCAGCCAGGATGTTCGGGAAACTAGAGTGTAAGAGGGTTCAGCTGGGTGAGTCCTCCTGTGTGTGTGGAAGGAATAGGATTAATGTTTGTGAGAATGGGATGAGTAATTGGTTGGAAATGAGCAAGTATGAACCTAGTATGCATGAGAAGTTAGGGCTGGAAAATAAACAATTAGTGTTAGTTGAATATAGGAAAAAGAGGCGTTTGAAAGTTTTAGGTAAAGATGAAAGAAGGGGAAATTTTATAAGTAAAAGTGAGAATAGAAATAAGTATGACAAGGGTGTAAATGTGCAAGTGTGTATGGAAGATAAATGTGTTAATACAGATGAATCATGGCTGAGTGTGAATGATACCTATAGTGTGTGTGGCTTTTTCTTAGGTGATGTAAAAGAAAGGATGACGAATGCGAGAATGAGAGACAGGAGAATGATAAGTAGCATGAATGAATCTTTTGCTAAAGTTGAGAATGTTTTTGATGAAATGGATGAATTGTTTACAGAAATGAGTGTAATTATAGGGCCAGATGAGAACGAGGTAGATATGATTGTACATGATATATTAGATGATAGGGATTTAGATAAGAATAGTGTTAATGTAGCGAATGATTGTGATAAGGAAGAAGTGAATGAGAGAGTGTATGGAGGCCCAGTTACTCGGAGTAGAGGTCCCGTTCCGACTGCGACTGGGTTATGAAAAAAATAATGTAAGTGTTGTGTGAGAAGGATTTGGCAAAGTAAGGGGGGAGGAATGTGGAGGATTTATTTTTTGCTTCATTTTTATTTTTTGTTTTTGCCAAATCCTGAGAGAGAGAGAGAGAGAGAGAGAGAGAGAGAGAGAGAGAGAGAGAGAGAGAGAGAGAGAGAGATATTGTGTTAGCGAGCGAAAGTAGTTAGGTTAACGATCGTTTGTGGTGAGAAAGACTGTTGGTTTAAATGAGATTGTTTGTTTACATTTTTTAGTTAGGTTACGACAGTGGTGAATGTTTCGGAGCGAATGCTTTTTTTATTTGACTGCAGCTTGAGACGGTTCGTTTGTGAATGCTGGATTATATTTATATTTTTCTGACCAGCGAGAAAGTGTTTATATATTTCAAAAGTAAGTACAGTTTTGTTTATCTTTGCTTGTAGTGATTGTGAATGATAGGAACAATTTATTATTTATCTTTGATTATAGTGCGATAGTTCAGTTAGTTAGGAGTGTTTGTAAGTGTTTTTCTTTTTTATTTTTGCAGGCCGTGATTCCTCCTTTGGAGAGACCGAATTATTAGAAAGTGGATTTATTGTTGATGACCTGGCCTGTATTAAGATTTTGTTTGTACTGCTCATTTGACTGCTCAACTGTTAACGACCTGGCCTGTGTATTTGGATTGATGATGATGATGATGACGATGATGATGATGATGATGATACTGGCACCTGTGACTCAAGGAGTTGAGGCCGTTATGGCATATTAAGAGAGACTCCTGTTTACCATATAGTGGTAGTTTGCCGTGAAAAGACAGTTCGGCTTGTGTGTGGCGACAGTGCTTGTGTCGCAATATATATAAACATATATTTTGAGTTGGTGTGCGGTTTAGATTTAAGTTTGTTAGGGTTTTTTGCGTTTATTTG
>NC_090739.1:86236926-86239426 GCF_036898095.1 Palaemon carinicauda
AGTGGCTGATCAGCTGCAAAGACTGGAATTTGTCTCCGGTTCGGGAATGCCAAATCTACTATTATTTTCTTCACTGCATGCTTTATTGTGGCAACGCTGTGAGCTTAGTATCTGAGAAAATGCAGCAAGGAGATGATGCTTGTTTCACATTTTTCCTCATCTTCTGGCTTGAAGGATGCACCAGCCATGTTATGCTGTATTCTTTATCTAACTCTGTGATATCTTGAAATGTTGCTAATCTTTTATATTCAATTCGTATATTTCTTCGGAAAAGACTGGGGTCAGGGAGTTTCACAATAAATGGTTTGATCATAATTCAAGAAATACTTGCACTCAGATTCGAGAATTTGATCAGTGGCACGCTGCAATTGTCCCTCCAAAATATTACCCTTATCATTAAGGACTGAAAAAAATGTATTAGTAGTAAACCCTGATAGGACATTCTCTTCCAAAATAGCAACACTATTGCTAAGAAAAAATGAATTGCTATAAACATGGAAATTAGAACCATTAGCTTCCTTACTTACTGATAAACAAGCTCCCAATCCCCCATCTGTACCTCTCAAATTGGCAAACAAAGCTTCAATATTACCAGTGAGCATTATTTCTGCCTTAGATTCAATGTACACAGAGGGACTCAACATTACCAATCACTATCTCTTTTCCCGTTAAGCAACTGAAAGAATCTGTGCCCAGCAAAAGATGCACATTATCAATTTTCCTCAAATTACTATTCAACAACTTATCAGCAAGAACTAACCCTTTACTGTGCACAACTTCAATAAGTTCACCAAGAAAGGGTAACTCCAAATTAATGCTTATCTCCGGAACCACAATTGCCAAAATATGTTCCACTGAATATCCAATCCTAAGAGGCATCTTAATAAGTGTAGTATAGTACTTTTTACTCTCATTAAATCCCTTGACAGTGAGCTCAATGTTTGAGTGAACAATTTTAAACTTGTGTGAATTTGCTAATCTAGCAGACACAAATGTACTCTGAGAACCGCTGTCCTTCAAACCCCTATAGACACTATCATTGGCCTCAAGAGAAAAAGTAAATGTGGGCAATATGGAATTCGTCGAGTACTGTTGTGTTACAGCAACTCCACTGCTAGCCTCCTGTTTGGCATTAGAATTATGTTTATTAGTCCGAGATGATCCATCCCTTGCAGATTCTGACACACAAAGGTAACTCATATGATAACCATTACAATTTATGCAACGCTTTGTAAACCTAAACCTACACTCGCTAGACACATGGTTTAACATTCCACATTTTACACAACCTCCGAAAGACTCAATTATTTGAACTTTTTCTGCAGGAGTAGAGAATCTCTGACATTTATTAACATAATGATTAGTTTCCTTACTATCACTTCTACTACAAAGGAGACAGTTTGGTACAGAAGATTTACTTTCCATTACTTTAGTTTTAACGGCCAAACTATCAGTACTGTCTTTAACAGGAGTATTTCTGGACTTGTTTCTAAACTTAATATCTTGAGGAGTTTTACCTTTAGTACTTTCGTACCTCTCACTAGCATTGAAAAAATGATCAAGAATATCATCCAAAGAGGGGTGAGTTTTCGTGGTAATTTGAACTAAGTGACTCTTGAAATTATCATTAATACCACGCCAAGCAAAAAACCTTGTAAACTCATTAGCATCAATTTTCAACGTCCTAACAGCCTCAAAAATAGTTCTCAGATTTGAGATATATATGAAAGGATCATCCTTCTCTCCAAGCTTAAGATTCAACAATTTCTGGATGGTAGAATTTATTCTAGCTTCTTTAGAAGCAAAAGCTGAAACCAACAACTCCTTGGCATCTTGATAAGATTGCTTGTCAGCTTCTATGCTATACAACAAATACTTAGCCCTACCATCTATTTGCTGTTTTAGTAAAAGCAACAAATCCCTATCTGGATAACTAAATGCACTGGTTGTGTTTTCAAACTCAGTTATGAACCTTAAAAAATCTTCCCCTTCTCTACTACTAAATTTTGGGAGAGGAGCTGTGGGCTGCTTAAGCAAGCTTCTAGCAGTATCAGTTACATTAGAACAAGGATTTGCAGAAACATCAAGCAAGGGCAATAACCTTTCAAATTTATCCAAATAATCTTGACATGAATTTAATTCCGTTTCCAAATCAGCCTCAACTACAGTTTCTCTATTAAAAAATTTCTCAGCTAGTATCTTACTATCGAGATCAGACAACTTTTCCTTATAGTGTAAGAGAATACCTCTCTCAGACAAACGCTCAGAAGGATTAAAGGAATCATAATTATTAACATTATTAAACCATTCAGTGACCTTTTTCCTAATAGTCTTCCGCTGACCTACACATACCTGTAACTTATTCATATTTAACAAAATATAACGAGCTAGAAAAGAATAGTAATTATTAGACTCTGAGCAACCCTTAAACACAAGAATTTTACTCCGGCAAATTCAGCAGTCTACATCAAAGCCCCACGTTGGGCGCCATAAGCTAAAA
>NC_090739.1:86244426-86254939 GCF_036898095.1 Palaemon carinicauda
GTTGTATTGTGCAATTAAAAAAGAAAGAAAACAACTGTGTTTCTCAAAATTAAGTTTATGATAAAAAGTTACACCTAGAATTTAAAATGAGTTCAAAGATTGGAATGTTGAGGAGCCACTGTCCTCGATCTATTTCCTGGCATACTTGGACATTTCTTAGGGTTCAGGTTCATGCTCCATAATTTACACCTTGGTCAAATTTTAGCTGGATGTCCTTCAAAGTATTTAGTAAACACATGTCTACATTTAGATGATGGAACTAATGCAAAGAGAGTAGCATCATCTGCATCTGTTTCAGGCTTGTTTTCTAGGTCAAATCAAATATGCGTATATAGTATATGAAGTAATGGACCTGAGAACACTACCGTGAAGAACAACAAACATTACATTCTTGTCGTTCCTGTGGTTCCCATCAACAAACAGTCTTTCCAATCTATTGCTTCATAATTAATAATGATTCTAAGAAAAAGACCTACCTGCTACTATCTGTTCAGAGCTAAGATCACAGCTATCTTGATAAGGTTACTACTATTTTGTAAAAGCGAATAATTGGCTAGGAGTTTTCTGTAAACATTTCTTCCGGTATAGATTTTGAGCTAAAAATAAGTCGTAATATGCTGACCTGTTGAAATTAGATGTTGCTGTTATTGTATCAAGCCTCGGATAACTATTTCATGTAGGTGGTTCTTAAAAGGACTGTTTTTTACTGTATCTTAATGGAATTCCCTTCATTGTCCTTATTTTTATTTTTTTTTTTGACCAAGGAATACAAAGATGTATAAAAATTTACATCATGTTCATAATGTGGTTTTTCTATATTTCATTATAAAGAGAAATTAATAGCAAATATAGTGCATAAAGGTGATTTTAAATAATTCATATATTGATTAGTTGTCGTTTTTTTTACAGTACCATATTATTTATATATTGTTCATATGCTTCAGTGACGCATGATCCCTTCCTTGATCTAGAGAATTCAATTGGAAGAGATTGGATGCGATGAAATGTTTAACGACCTTATAACAAAAGCCTGGAAGATCTACGAAAATTCCACAGGAGCTGATGCGGGTATCTTGAATACATTTCCATTTTCATGAACTGCAGATACAAACATTGATCTTCTAAATAAAGATAGATGATGCTGTAATGAGGAATATTTAACTAATCTAACAAATTAGGCAACACATTTTGGAAAAGGCGATATCTATCTATCTATCTATCTATCTATCTATCTACCTATCCATCTATCTATCCATCTATCTATATATCTAACTAGTTGATTACAAAAATAACTAGATTTTATTGGCTGTGAGAAAATCAGATTCTCTTCTAAAAAATTGACTCGATCCACAATATCTGCATATAACAATATATACAGAAGCCTATTATTTTAGCAGGCTAGAAAAGAGCAATGCAAATAAAAATGTGTATAATCAAAATATAGAAAAACTGTTGAAAAACTTTAAAAAAATTAAAGCTATTTTAATATCATAATAATAGCGCAAATTTGAATGTGAACAGTAGATACTTAATACATACCTAAGATATCTTTCCTAGATCCTGATTGCTTTGTATCACTATCAGGCGATGTATATATATATATATATATATGTGTATGTGTGTGTGTGTATATATGTGTGTATACATATATATATATATATATATATACATATATATGTATATATATATATATATATATACATATATATATATATATATATATTTATATATATAGTATATATATATATATGTGTGTATATATATATATATATATATATACATATAAATATATATATATATATATATATATATAAATATATTTATATATATATACATATATATATAAATATATATATATATATATATATATATATATATAATATTAGATTATATACAAAGAGGAGAGAGATGAGGATATATGATGAACAATTATGTGTTATTCTAACGAATATAGTACCTTCAGAATAAATTATCACTTAGATATAACACGTTAAAGCCTTAAACTAACCCTAGAAAATTTATCCTTAATTATCATTAGTTTCCTCACCTTCTGCCCTTGTATGCATATCATCACTTGGCTCTTAAAACGAAAAGCCGATAAGAAACTGAAATAAAGAGTCCTTTCGGGCCTATTGCCATGTCCCATAAATTCCTGGAAAACGATGCAAAGGGTTCTCGAGAAAACTGCAAGACTGTCGACGTGAAATGCATTAGCAACTGGTGAGGTGGCATTCGAAGATTTGTGAAATTCATAAATTTTAGACGGAAAGCGTTTATTTTAGCCTATTGGAAACGCCCATAGTGGCAATCGGCTTTACGGGAGTTTGAGACCCGCTCAAGATCAATGGGTTCTAGTAGCATTTCCAAACTGACAATCATTGTGTTACAAGGATGGGGTGTTCAGGGACATTGCTTGGCTCCAGCTGGTATTAACTTGCTGGACCGGGGCCTGGGGTGCTTATGATATGTATACTGTATACGGTCAGTCTCAAGGACATGGCTGTCTCCCTAACCTGAGCCTTTCCTGAGCGACATTTAATTCAGAGAGTTTCAAGAAATATTTATTTGGAAATTACCTAAATCAAATGGTGTAATACCAATTATACATATTTCAAGGCCAATGATGAATCAGTTTCTAGGAAAATTGGAGTATTGTTATATTTCAAAAATAGAAGTGGACTTTGAAAATATATATTTGGCATCCATCGATATGAAAGTAACATTTAAAGTACGGAATAACTGGCCGAAGATATTAGAAGTATATCCTAATACAGTCTTTATTTTGTAGGATAGTAAAAAAAAATATCGTAATTTAAGGGATGGGGAAACTGCAAATAAAGCCTCTGTCCAAGCTTCGTACCGTCATTCTAAATGCTTATATGGGTGTCAAAACTGATTGTAGATGGACCCAGAATTCAGCGTGTTAACGTGAAGTCCAAAACCAATAAACTATGAATGTAACAGAGACGAAAACATAAATGCGTACACATTACTTTATATTGCAAAGAGATCCCGTTTCTCCTCTCACTGGCTTATCGGCAAAGTGAGAATAAGATAATTTGCTATAAGGTAAATGATGACTTTGAGAGCCTTGAGAATGATTGTTCACATTTCTATGAATATAGTAAAAGTAACCTGAAATATTTTATTAAAATGGAATATGATAAATGATTCCCAGGTCAAATTTATGCCTAATATTTTTATACAAAATAACTAAACAAAACTGTTTGGAGGCCCCAAAAAGTACAGAAGAATAAGACAAATAAATCATCACAAAAGAAAACACTTGAATTGGATTCTATTGAACCAAATTATGCACACAGATGTTCCAAAATAAAAGATAATGTAGCTATCGAAAAATGTATAAATTTATATTAAAATTCCTAAAAATGATTTAGTTGCTAAAACTCCCTAAAATGATAAAAAAAAAAATCAGACATTATCACAGTTTTCAGAAAAGTATTACTGTTTAGTCAAAATAGAAAAAAATGGTTGAAATTGAAATGTGAAATGATGTAATTATAAGTTAAATATTTAGAAAAAAAAATTCACAATTGAGCAGAAATACGGAGAATTGGCTGATCAGTGTTTTCAGACACAGCTAATGACATGAAATTAATCTGGAACCCTTTAGAAAATAAAAATATGAAATGAAAATATGTTGCGAAGGGAGGGGCCCAAGGATAGAGGTGATTACCGTATTGTGCCCGGCTTTCTACAAGCTACTGGTTGGATTTTGTGTACTGTAGGTGTGTGAAACTGTTCTAAAAGATTTTTGCTCAGAGAATCCACAAAAAATTCCCCAAGAGAAACATAGATGCTATGTCCTTTCTCTCCAGTCACAATTGCTTGGGAAAGTACAAACACATATAATGTGACCTAAATACCATTCCTGATGTTACAAGTAAAAATAAGAGAGTTTGCTGTTTTTTTTTTTTTTAAGTGGAACAAATGGTAGGAAAATATAAGGAAATGTAAGGTTATGAAGGTAAGACGACCCTCCCAAAAAGGTTAATTAGGATAAATGTGATTAGTAGCAAATTGAAAAGGGAATGTATAGAAGTTGATGTTTTGCATGAAGGAACCCAGAGAGAACAGCTTAACTATAGAAGAGGTGAAGAAAAAAATAAAATGGGGTCTTAGGAAAAGTATTGAATCGAATCTTTAATTATGTATATATATATATATGTATATATATATATATATATATATATATAGATAGATAGATAGATATATTTACATATATATATATATATTATATGTATATATATATATATATATATATATAGATAGATAGATAGATATATTTACATATATATATATATATATATATATGGGCTCAAGCCTGTCGTCCTGATGGAAGTTCCTAAGGGATATATTATACTACAGTGATTTTCCCAGTGAATTAACCTTCAGGTCCCAGAATTCTAACTCCTGGAACGAATATCCTTGAAATTTTCTCAAGGATATCGCATAATATCAGAGGACGCATTCTTGACACGTCACATAGGAATCTCTACCCCAAAAATAGCGTTAACGCTTCGAGGGGGACATGGCAAAAGAATAGAAGGGGGCCACGACAAGGTTACTACCGTTCCCGTACTACTATTGACCACCACCCCAGCGCCATTCACAGGATGGCGGCCTCTCCTAATTTTGTAGCGATTTCGCTCAGTGGTGTTCCCTGTTGATCTAACTTTTCGATCGATTTTCAAGAATTTATTATGCATTCTCCAACTTCTTTCGCCTTCGGAAATTTGAGTATTGGGTCTTTACAATGAATAATTTTTAGCTCCCTTTTCACAGTGAAATTTTAGTAATTTATTGTGTTTAGAGCTAGCCTGTACCAGAGGTGCTATGAGCCCTGTCGTTCGTTGGGGCATGTTATTTAGTTAGCAGAACAACTTCCCGGTTTTTAAATAGCATCATATGTCATTAATTAATTATTTAATTAAGTTTGCTATTTAGGCAATATATTCTTGAAAAGATATTTACATTGTGCATATTTTTCCTTTCCATGTCGATCATATAGTTAGAGTCTCGGAGAGTGAGGTAACCGAGATCTCGTCTCGCCTAGGTATCATAACCTAGGCATGTTATTATACGTTTAGACATACCCCGGTTACCCTTGTGTATGGTTATTTCAATCATATAGAGATGGGTATCTCTTTAAATTGGATGAAACTTTACACTTCTCAAAAAAGGGAGATTTAAGGGTAATCCCTCTTCCCTCTGAGTGTAGCCTCAGGCTACAACCTTAGCGGATCGGCCTTGAATTTTTAATTCAGCCATGACTTTCATACGTTTTTTTTTTTTTTTGCCCTACCTCTGTAACCGCAGATGCAGGTTTTTGGGGTTCTGGCCAGAATCTCAGAGTATTTAATCTGTGGTCGGTAGCTACCTGGCCAAATGAATAGAATTCTTTTGCTACGTTAGGCCACCGACATAGGAGGCTAGACCTCCCTAGGCCACTCCTGAAGGGTCTGTACGATATGACCCTTCTTCCTGTGACCTAGCAGACCAGTCCTGTGTTAGTGGACCCTAGGCTGAGGAATAGAATTTTTCTAATGCTTAGAGGACACTGGCACTACAACCACGTTTCCTTACCATTAGAGGTGGTGGACGAGGGTTTAACCAACCTTTTAATCGCATTAATCTAACCCTAGGCTAAGGAATAGAATTATTTAGCCACATGGGATAGTTCTAATACAGGAACGGAGTTTGTTAGGTGGGGCAGGACGGGCTACGGCCGGCTCCTGCTGTACCTTTCACAGGACCCTCTTTTCCCTTCCCTTCTATCCCTTTATGTTGTCGAATCCAGGCAACCTTACTGTTGCCGGTGGGTTGCCGTGATCGACCACACTCCCCCTCTTACAGTTGACAGCTGCCGGCCGGCAGTCATGACAACTGCTGTCTGGCAGTCTTAACATCTGTCGGCCGGCAGTAATGACAGCTGTGAGCTGCCGGCCTTATTAGTAGGGACTACTGCCGGCCGGCAGTCATGGCTACTGCCGGCCGGCAGTCATGGCTACTGCCGGCCGGCAGTCATGGCTACTGCCGGCCGGCAGTCATGGCTACTGCCGGCCGGCAGTCATGGCTGCTGCCAGACGGCAGTCATGGTGACTGCTGGCAGGCAACCAGGGCAGCTGCTGGCCATGTTGGCTGTAAGTGGGAAGACCATTCTGTTTACGAAGGTTCTTCAGTTCTTTCTTGATCTGCTAGCAACAGTGGCTACTGCCGAGGTACTGCCTACCATGCCGGCACAGAATGGTGCCTACTCAACCGGCAGCCCGCCAACTGTACTGATACTGCCGGCCGACAGTGCCGGCAGTAATGGCCGGTGGTGCCGGCCGGCAAGGTTTAGACAGATCCATGCCAGTGACAGTACTGTAGCTGGATGGAAGCTTGAATTTTATATTTTCCCCTTCCATTTGAACCTTCTTTCTGGAGAAGGTAATAAAAGTAGACTTTTACATCCCTTTCACTGTATATATATACAGTATTATGTAGCCTGTTCTCCATGCTATCTCTCTTTCTTTTAGCTAGCAGGCTAGATGTGTTAGTAATTGCTAGCTATGCCGACGGCATGCTGGCTGAACTGCAGTATATGTTTATGCAGGTAGTTAGTATTTTTGCAGTATAGCATATACTGCAAATGGAAAGCTTCTGTATATTTTATACTAGTAGTGTTTTCCAATATATTTGAAAATCCTACCCAAATATTTGCGGAACCCAGTCTCATATTGAAAGAATATAATTCTTCAATATTCTGATTAAAAATCAGTCTTCAGATTACCCTGCAATATTAAAATTTTAAGGACTAGGGGTTACACTCGTAACACTCAAAGGGCAGAGCCCTTATCCTCGAGTCTCCATGATTAGGAAACTCTATGTTTTAATTTTGTAAGGGGGGTCACAGCAAATAAATTGGGTGGGATATATACAAATATATGTCTTTCCTTTCCCCAGTCCAGTTAGCATCATGCCAGCTGGACCGTACAGTCAGTTGCTTACGAAAAAGGTAACACATTGGCTGGATCATACTATACATAATTATACAGTAGCCAGTATATTGCAAAATAGTGCATAATGCAAACAGAAAACTATTGTATGATTATACAGTAACTATTTTTAGCATATCTTGGGTATCCTCATGCAAGCTTATGCTGCAGCCACTCTTACATTGAAGGAATAGTGTTTCTTCGTTAAGCTGATTGAGAAATCAGTCTTCCGTACCCCACAGTATTTAGTATGAAATGGACAGTGAATTATACACTTCCCTATCCCTAGGGGTTATAAAACCCCCTTATTCAGTTGGAACTCCTTCGAAAAGGAAATTCCTAACATTTAATACTGAGGGGAGGCACCAGCATTTGCTTGCAAGGGATACACTAGTATGTGTCTCCTACTATCCCTTTATAGCTTGATATCCTAAGCTATTCTGTTAAGATATGACCTCTGATATATTGATTATCAGTGAGATAATCAATCGTATACTAATTTTGTTTTCCTTTCTTTACAGGAGGAACGCCAGATGTCATGTGTTGCAGTAAGTGATTTTACAGACATAATGCATGCAGGATTCATGAACCTGCAATATTATTTCCAAACACCTGCAGTATTGGAACCCGCAGCCCCGCAAAATATGTCGGGCCCTATTGTCCGAAGGTTTCAAGAATCCAAAGTCGGTAGAGACTAGGGATGCAGCTCGTTTTAAACTACGCAACTTGGTGAGAGGCTTTCAGAAAATCTCTCCGGGACCTTACCTGCCTAATGACAAGACGCGTAGGTTACTATTTCCAACAGCGATAAGGAAATAGTGGTACCCTAGACACAAGGTACATTTCCCGATGCCCAGATAACCTTCGGGAAGGAGGGCAAAAAGCGCCCACGGGAAGAAGGGGAGAATGTCGGGTTGGAATTGTCTCCACCTCAACAGGCTCATGAGCCAACGACATCGATATTTTCACCTTATATCCCTCTTTTAGATGGAATGAACCAGTTATGGGCCCAAGTCAAGAATCTAGTAGAAAATTTGTGCAAACAGAGCACAAAGCAAGAAGCGAAATGCAAGGTAGAGCTTGGTAAAGCTCCACTTGTCGCTCCTAAAGTGTCATACAAACAACTCGTAGATCAAGATCTCCCGACATGCTCCACAACCAATCCCTGGAGGTTTGTGGAGCTAATGCCGATTTTAAACGGCAAATTCTACATCTCGGAAAAGATGGGTGCTGTTCCTTTGGACAAAATCCAGTTCTGGCCAAGATTTGACGCTTTCCTGAACTGTTTCATTAGACTGAAGGATGAACCAACATCAGGAAAAGGAACGGAATCAAGGGAGGTTATGATTCTCGACAATGATAAAGCACAGGCTATCCTATCAAGCAGCATAGAAAAGGCGCGTTACTCGGTGTCGAAATTATCCACACCAGGTGACAAGCACTCTTCTTTTCTTGCTCCTGTTTCAATTTCATTCCCCTTTAAGGAGAAGGCTTTCAAATATGTCACTGAGGCAGCATAGGCAGGTAAACCGTATCCTACACTCAAGGAGTACGAGCCTCTTTTACTAGCATTTCCTGAAATAAATCTGTACAGGAATAAATTAAATCAAGTACATCTTTTCTTTGATTAACATCCAAATGTTCCAAACCTTCCTGCAAGATTCCTAAATTTTGCAAATTTTCCAACAAAGCATCAGAAAGAACTTGATACATTAAGTCATCAGATTCTTCAGGAGGAACATCTACTACTACCGATATCGGTGCATACACAATTGCTAAAGGATCGACATTTTTACAATGATATGGCTTCAATCAGTTTATATGATAAATTCTACACTTTCTACTTAATCCTGGAGCTTCTATTTCGTAATTGACCTCGGACAACTTCCTCAGTACCTTCCAGGGACCCTTATACGTTGGTTCAAGAAAATTGTCTGGGTCCATACTCAAAACCAAAACCAATTCTCCAGGTTCAAAAGAACGAGCTTTAGCTTTTCTGTCAAAATTATCCTTCATCACAGCCTGCGAATAACTTACATTTTCCTGTGCAAATTTCCAAGCACTGAACAACCTTTTTTTCAAATACTCCACAAATTCTCCAACTTTAACCTCTCCCCTTCGACCGGACTGTACCACTTCGCTAAAAATTTCTAGAGGACTACGAACTTTATGACCGAATACCAATTCAAAGGGAGCTACACCAGTGGAAGAATTTGGATGATTCCTAAGAGCAAAGAGGGAAAAGGGAAGTGCTTTATCTCACTCACTACCTTGTTCGTAACAATGTTTTTTCAAAAGTGATTTAAGGGTCTGGTGAAACCTCTCCATCACACCTTCACTCTCCGGGTGATAAGGTACGTTGGAAATGTGCTGAATGGCCAGTTCAGCATATTTACCTCTAAATACCTTACTCGTGAAATTTGTACCACAATCTGTCTGAATAACACAAGGGAGACCATACCTGGAAAAGAAATCCATTGACTTTTCAAAAACAACTTTAGATGTGATACGTCTCATAGGGAATGCTTCGGGAAATCTAGAGACTCTATCCATAAAAGGTAATAAATAAACATAACCAGACTTGGTTTTAGGTAAAGGACCAACGACATCTATCACCAATTCCGAGAATGGTTCACCAATGGGATGGATAGGATGTAAGGGAGCTTTGGGAATTATTTGATTTGGTTTTCCCATAACCTGACATACCTCACATTCCTTCACATAATGCTTCACAGAAAATTTCATCCCGGGCCACCAAATATACCATGCTAATTTTCCGAAAGTTTTCCATATCCCAAAATGGCCTGAAAGAAAATTGTTGTGAGCAAGATTCATTACCGATTTATGGAACTGGGACGGAACCACAATTTGTGCCTTCTAAGAGGTCTTGCTCAGATCATCTGTCCAAGGATGACGAAACCTGTAAAGTAGACCCTTGGTTATACCAAACCGAAGTTTAGTCAAATCATTAAGTTCTCCCAATTCAAAATCAAATTTTTTTTCTGGGCTTCAATAAAAGCCAATCTGTCCCAATAAGGTTTCAAATCATTAATAACAAAAATACTACCACTATCTACTAACCCGGGCCTTTCTACCTTTACTTCTAAACTACTAAGCATTAAATCATCATCGACATCAAGTAAATCAGCAGCTCTTGTTGCGGCACGGGTTGTTACAGCTATGGGGCATGCATTAATAGACAATATGGGAAATAATTCCTGACCCTCACTATTGACCATATCATTGCCCAAAATACCGTCAATCCCAGGAACAACTGCCAACTCGGTAACCTTATTACATCCAGGAAAAGACAACCTGACATCCACCGACAGAGCAGAAACAACAGTGTTTGGGAACCCTTCCAGAACGACATAATTCCCTGAATATTCTCTACAACCTTTTAAGGTATCCCTCAACACAAGAGACTGAGCTGAACGAGTGTCCCTCAAGAACTTTACTTTGATAATCTTAGATTCAAGAACAATTTTTCCTGGCTATACATATTTGTCAAA
>NC_090739.1:86255439-86260439 GCF_036898095.1 Palaemon carinicauda
GAAAATGAAATATATTTCGACATTAAACAATATCCTGAAGCTATAAATATAAGCAATATAATTTTGTATAATGTTTTCACTATAACATTCATCCTTCGAATTAAATCTAATATAAAGTCTTACCAATAATATAAATACGAAAGATGAACGCAGGCTGATAACCCAGGACGACCTAGCTTCACCAATTATACATAAGCAAAAGTATTGTACAAATAGAACAAATTAATATGAGGAGCTAATATCAAAATTAGTTTAATAGTACACAATATATATATATATATATATATATATATATATATATATATATATATATATATATATATATATATATATATATATATATATATATATATATATCTATCAGAGGAAGGAATTTATTTTTATATTGGTGCTTTGAGGGCTTAAGGCAACGGATAATGATTACCATTAGACATTACAAAACACCTAACAATGCTTGGTTCTCAGCTTTATCCATGCAAGCTATGAGACGAGTCGAATGCCCTCGAAGTTTAAAGTTTCATGCCGAAGGAAGCTCAGAGTCCAAATTAAGGGAAGTTAGTTCATGTTGAATAACTTCGTCAATGCGGAAACACTTGAATCTCTCAACCCAAACATGGTTCGATAAAATAGCAGCACAGCACAAATTCAATGATAAAAATCTTGTAGCACGAATCTAGCAGCTCAAATCTTCGTGCCCAAATACTGCCAGTGAAGATATGGACGGTATGGTTTGCTAGGCCAGACTGCTTTGGGTATATCCATGAACCTCCCAAGTAAAGAGAAAATGGCGTGATTAGAAGGCTTCTTAGCTAATTACTTAGCTCGTAGTAAGCAAGCAGGACTTAGATGGTACCAAGCATATAAATGTAATTTAATTAGTTATTTTAATAGTTTAAGAGAAAAGTCCTCCTTACTTCAATAAATACATATATACATATACTAATAAACCAATGTAAGAAATCTTAATTTCCGTTTAGTCCACGGAATAGGATGAAGATTTTTCAAAGGTAAAAAATCTTCATCGCTGTAAAGGAACCTATGAAATTAGAGAGACATTTTTCTTGTTCTTTCCTCACTTATCGTAGCAGCTTTTCTTTTAGGCCGCGAGGAAATTTTCTTTCTAACAGCACCAGGAACATTTTCAGTATCAGTATTACAAACTATATCATCAGTAGTATTACTCTCAAGGAAAGGAATTATTTGACTTGCATGTAACTTACTAATCTTTTTAGTTTTCCCTTTCAGTATAGTTACTTGGGTCACCTCTCCCAAATCATTACTTACAACTTCACGAACTAATCCTAGGGGATAATTACTCCTTTTAGTATGTTCCTTCTTCACAAGAAGTACATCTCCTGGCTTTATCAATGCATGAGAAACCGGACGATACCTGTCCTTTCGGTCAATAGCTTGATATAATAAATTACCTAAAAATTCATTATGATAAATATTATTAAGATTTTCTTCAACCTTGCACAACCCCTGGTAACACCTCTCTATGTCTCTGGAATCAAAATCTGGATCCTGTGGAATGCTCAGCAATTCAGGAATCAAATTTAAGGAAGACAACTCATACCCTCTGATCAAATGTTCAGGGGTGATTGGTTCAGGAAGAGAATCTTTACTATCATTTCTAACAACTTCCTTAAAAGCTATGGGACGTCTATTAGCGAGATGGATCACATTACATACTAAAAATTCAAAATCCGAATAGGATAAAATGTTATTCTTTATTGCTCCAAAAATTAACCTTTTTTACCATTTTAACGCACACCTCAACCATAGATCCCAACTGACTAGCACCTTTGCAATATTGTTGAAAGGAAAGAGGGGCAACATTATTTTCTTCAAAATAAAGCAAAGTTTCTGGATCCCTGATAAATGAGGTAATAATATCAGCTCCGGCTACAAGCTGCGATCCCTGATCACTAATGCACAACGGAGGGATCCCATACTCCAAACAATGCATCTGAAAAGCTCTTAAAAATTCACTTACATTTAAACTTTTAACTATCTTCATATTAATTGCTCTAGACCACATACAAGTCAAACATAATAACCATACTTTATGTGTCCCACCACTAATTTTAACTTAAAATGGACCAAGATAATCTATAAATATATTGGCAAAAGGTACATTAGGTGGATTACAACGGAAATCTCTATAGGAATTCTGATTAAGTTTAATGTTACGACTATTGAACCGACGACAATGAATACTCTGCTTCAAAGCTTTCTTAACAGTAGAAAAATGTTTGGGTATGAAATAATTTTTTCTTAATTCGGTCAATACGGCATAACTACCAGAATGAAGTAATTTATCATGAGCATTCATTATAATAAGTCTTGTGAGATAACTATCATTAGGCAGTAGAATGGGAAATTTGTTATCTTTGTTTAAATACCACTTCTAAAATTTACTTCTTACTCTACGCAAACCTTGCTCATCAAAAAATATGTTAAACTTTGTCACAATAGAAGGAATGTCTTTAGTAGGCACATTAACTTTACCGAAATATTCAAAAACTTCAGGAAAATATTTCTTCTGCTCAAAAGATATCAATAAATGAATGGCTTGAGCAAAGTAGGGAGTACTAGAATCATCATTATCACACTTCAACCCTGCTCTAACGTTCCATTTCTGGACACACATCAAAACTCTCCCATATACCTGTACTAGTCTCCTAAAAGTGGAAAACTTGTTAATATCAATGCGAGGCTCCGCACTGGACAAAAGCACAGAAAGACCATGGGAACAATTGCTCTCTTCACCAATTTCAAATGCTGGTATTGTGACTGATAGCTCTGTAATATTGGCTTCATCCAAACGTGGTCCTGAAAAATAATTTGAATTCATAAGCTGATTATACGACACACATCTTGTCACCAAATCAGCAGGATTTGCCTTACCAGAAACAAATTTAAAAGTAACACGAAACATTTCACATTTTCTCTGAATTTTATGAATCCTGTTGCGAACAAATGTTGTGTGTTTATTCATTTTATCTAGTTTAGATGAAGATGCATGAAGCCAATGTAAAGCACAAATGGAATCTGTATATAAAGTCATATTCACAATCTGTAGAGGCTTCATGCAATGTGACCCAGACAAGTCACTAAAAATTTCCATAGCACATTCTACTCCTAAACTTATTGCATTTAACTCAAGGGCTGGCATCGACTTGCCATCTAGCTGTTTATTAACTAGTCTATTCTTGGCATGAACGAAGCTAAGCTTATTAGTTTCCTTATGAAGCAAATAAAGGACACATCTATATATATATCACGACTGGCATCAGTAAACACTACAATACTATATTTACCATTACGAGGACCAACAAATCTAGAAATACGTAAAGGTGCTGCTCTGTTACACTGCTTTGAAATATTTTGCCATTCCTTCTGCAACTCCTGAGATAGTATTTGATCCCATCCAAGTTTCTTTTGACACTGTAATCTATGCATAAATAATCTACACCTGTTAAATAATGGCATATTAAATCCAAAGATATCGAACTGGGAAGCAATACTTTGCAATAAGGACCTTTTAGTCTTAGCTTCAGCCTTTAGATTAATGGGCTTTGTAAATATCTCATCAGAGTACCTATCCCATGTTAGACCGAAAAGTTTATTTATTTCAGGAGTGACTACTTTATTCTCTACATCAATTACATCCTGTAAATCCCTATCATTTGTGACAATCTGTTGAATCTTGAAATTGTATGGCTCAAAAATACATGTTATCTGTTTATAAGCCCAATATAAACTCTCTGAATCATTGAAAGTTACAGCTCCATTATCCATATATATGAGTGAATGTATTGAATGCTTCAATTCAGACAACATTGACTGGTCAGATGCTTGTGCAACTAATATGTAATACAGAGAAATCATAAGTAAAAATGGGCTGCATCTCAATCCAAACGGAAGCCTAACATTCTTAAATGCAACCAAGGAAAAATCTCCCTTACTGACATTCTTGTACCAGTAAAACAGTAATCTAGCTTGGTCAGCTTCACTTAAAGCAAGCATATTGAACGCCTTCTCCAAATCAAAAACTAACAAATTTTTATCAAACCGTAAATTAAGGAAAGATGATGACAATTTCTGATTCAAAATAGGTCCTGAAAACATACACTGGTTATGTGATAAAGATGTGCTTTTAGAATATTCCTTGAGATTAGACAAAAACACTACCCTAAATTTAGTCGACTCGATGTCTGGCTTAAAAATAGGCATATGAGGCAAAAAAGAGAAGTAGGGATGTTCAGCCTTGTAAACCTCTAAATCATATATTGGCTCAATGATACCCAACTTAATCTGCTCTTTAAAAGTTTGATCAACTAATTGTAAATGACCCTCATTCTTCCTGAGCTTCTTAAGGTTTGACTTAAGTATGAGCTTAGATAACACCTCATTTTTAGAAAGTAAATGAGACACTTTGGTATTCCATGACAAATGAACTTCTATCCTTCCATCAGATCTTCTACTAATCTGTTTTAAAGAAAATTCAGTTAACTTTTCGTCAAGGTCTGTATTAGTTTCACAATAATTCGTTTGATCATAATTCAAGAAATACTTGCACTCAGATTCGAGAATTTTATCAGTGGTACGCTGCAATTGTCCCTCCAAAATATCACCCTTATCATTAAAGACTGAAAAAAATGTATTAGTAGTAAACCCTAATAGGCAATTCTCTTCCAAAATATCACCACTATTGCTAAGAAAAAATGAATTGCTATAAACATGGATATTAGAACAATTAGCTTCCTTACTTACTGATAAACAAGCTCCCAATCCCCCATCTGTACCTCTCAAATTGGCAAACAAAGCTTCAATATTACCAGTGAGCATTATTCCTGTCTTAGATTCAATGTACACAGAGGGACTCCCATTACCAATCACTATCTCTTTTCCCGTTAAACAACTGAAAGAATCTGTGCCCAGCAAAAGATGCACATTATCAATTTTCCTCAAATTACTATTCAACAACTTATCAG
>NC_090739.1:86280439-86285439 GCF_036898095.1 Palaemon carinicauda
CAAGGGCATGATTCGCTCAAGCAACAAAGCAGACTATGTCCTCGTGGCGATCCCTGAGGACACTTTCCAGGGAGTCTCCGATTATCTTTGCAAACAAGGGAACACCCCTATATCATATGATTCCCTCAAAACTTACTTCCTGAAGTAGTACTCACCATCCCAAGCTACCCGTATAACCAATCTTTTTCAACTTATCTCAACAATTGCTAGGGGACCAAAAGGGTTTGCTCACTTTTAAGGAAATGACCAGTATCATTTGCCTGCAACCTGCCGCAGACGGCTCTCCTCAGGAGGTGAACCTCCTTTATGCCCTTAGAGTAGGATGCCTACCCAAACCTGTACATGCGCCATCTCCGATGTTAATATTTTGTCCATGAAGGACCTGGTAACCGAAGTTAACACTTATGAAAATCCACTTCACCACCTTCAAGACCTCCCTCAACGCACAACTATTCAACATAGACCAAAGCTGATTGGAATGTGGTTCGATTGAATGTGGTAGGACTGAATGCAGTAGGATACATACGTCCACCCTGTGATATGCTGGAGGGCTGACAAAGCCACCCCACTACCTACATATGCCACCTGTTGCTCACGCCCCTACCAAAGACCTCTCCTGCCACTTACTTTTACATGATGCAGGTACAGAAGTGCAATTTTGGTAGACACTGGTCCTTGCCGTTCTCTTCTTCGAGGTTACTCAACTGGACGGGAATTAGCCTGTCTAATCCTGCTGACGTCGTCCTGGTAGCTGCCAATGGATCTGTGATCTGCACACACAGATACAAGACCCTCATATTATCGTTTGGGAGCACCAAATATCATTGGAAGTTACTCGTTGATGATGTCACATTGCAATTCTTTGGTGGAGATTTCCTCTCCTATTTTCAGCTCCTGGTGATGTTGCTTACAGACGGTTAGTCAACGCAGACTCTTACTCATTGATAACTCTTCAACTGACTGATCCCACCTTTCTTCCTACATAAGCACACCCACGGATGCCTATGCCCACCTCCCTATGTTGTACCAAAAGTCTTCATTCCAGAACTTTGCCAAATGACCTCGGTTCCCGCCAAACATGATATCATTCCTTATCAAGATAGACAACTGGGCCCTTAGTGTTCAGCAGACTCAGGAATCTGGCACCAGATCATTTGTCAATAGAAAAAACCAATGTTTGCTGAAATTGAGGAAATGGGCTTTTGCCAAAAAGTCTCACGAATATGGTCATCGCCCTTACACATCGGCCAAAAGGAAGATGGCGTCCCGAGCCCATGGGGGTATTACAGGTGTCGGAAAATGCAAACAGAACCGGATCACTGCCCCCACCCTTTCTCTATGCTTGACCTCTTGAAAGGGTATTATCAGGTGCCCAAGAACCCAGAGGACATTCCTAATACCGCCTTTTTCATCCCATACAGTACATAAACATTAATTTACTTTTCAACATCTTGTGGATGGGGTTTTAGAGGAGCTACTCTTCTGCGTATATTATGTGGATGACATACATATGTTCTCTTCCTTCAAAGTGGAACACCTCCATCACCTATGCATCATGCTGGACCACCTACAATAAACGGCCTTGTATTCCAGTACAAAATTTCGTTCACATCACTCCTGAAGGAGTCCATCCACTCCATGAGGAGGTATTACCTGATCAGAACTTCCCCAACCCTCAACTGTCAAATCACTGCATGAATTCTCAGGTATGACCAACTATTATCATTGCTTTCTGCCACCCATTGCTGCCACTCTTGGCCCCTCTACACCTTCCTCAAGGGCAAGCCGAAAGACCCGAAGCGGGGACCCTCTCAAGAAGCGGCTTGCTGTAACGGAAGAATGCCTTATCAACCACTGCTGATCTCACTTTTCCTGTGCCACATGCCCATATCTTTTTCTCAACTGATGCCAGCAACATTGCTATTAGTGCAGTGCTTAAGCAGATGGTCATCATCTTGCTCTACCTATTGGCCTTCTAGAGTTGTAAAGCATCCAAGGAAAAATCCGGCTACTCGACAATTCACCACGAATTGCTATGTTGTATTTGGCTGTCCATCACTTTCATCATTCGCATGGACCACAGGCCTCTGGTGCATACCTTCTCTCAACAGTCTGATGCCTGGTCTGCCGACAAAGCCTACATATCTCTTCTGTGTCTGAATACAATTACACCCTTCGACACGTCCCTTGTAAAATTAATACCGCGGCCGATGTCCTGTTAAGAAACACATTGGCGTCCATTCACCTGGGATTGGATTACAATGTTTTGGTTGAAGCCTAATAAAAAGACCCGTAGTACCAAGCATGTAGGACATCCTGCACACACATCCCTTCGATGGGAAGACATTGCCCTCGACGACTCTAACGCCACCCTCCTCTGTAACGTCAGTAGTGGTAGATCCCAACCATGGATACATCCCCCAATGCACCGTCAAGTGTTTGATTTCATTCATGGCCTTTCATATTCATCGAGCCGATCTACATCACAGCTACCGAAGACGAAGTTCATTTGACAGAACGTTACTAAGATATGCTAAGACTTAGGTCTAGGCCTGCAATTCATGCCAAACTTAACAAGTGCATCAACACACGGATTCAAGGGTGGGCAGTCTCCCTTAAGCTCAGCAACATTTTATCTACATGTACGTCAACGTCATTACCTGTTTACCGTCATTTACCACTACACTTGACCTGAAGCCAACTCCGTGCAAATTGTAACATACGCCTTATGTACATCTACCTTACACTTAGGGTGGATCGTGAGATTTGGTATTCCTAAGCATAATACTTTAAAGAAGGGTACCAATTTACCTCTCAATTGTAGATATCATTAGCAAATCTGCTGGGCATCACGCTACCTAAGACAACTGCTTACAACCATGCAGTCAATGGATTGGTTGAACGTTTCCATTGCACCTTCAAAGCAGCTTTAATGTATCAATGCAATTACTCTAACTAGTTTACTCATCCTCCTTGGGTCTTCCTGGGACTAAGAACTACTCCTAAAGACTCCCTGGATGTCTCAGCAGCGGAAATGGTGTATGGCAAACCGTTGGTCATCCCTTCCGAGTTTTTTCCATCAGCATCCTCCTCCGACTATCTCCAGACCCTACGTCATGTTGTGGTAAAATTTAGATCGGGTCGCCAGACTTACAAGCCCAGGTCAGCAGATACTGTAGATGTCTACAAGGCATGAAACTCTAATTCTAAAGACCCTGTATTAGAGATCATAGTTCCTAGATACTTAATTGATTCTATCTCATTAATCCTTTCTCCTTACAATGATATTTCTTCTTCCATTGCATTCTCTGTTCTCATTATCTCTGTCTTTCTATTTATATTAAGCCCAACTGCATGTTATATTTCATGCATTCTGGTAAGCAAGTATTGCAAATCCTGTAGTGTTCTGCTAATAAGGACAAGATCATCAGCATACTCTAGGTCTGCTAATTTCCTATTACTAATCCAGTCCGATCTCTTCTCTTTCCTTGATTCAGCATTTAGTGTGTGCCCTTTGTTAGATAGTGGTCGCAGTCATTCCCTCCAGCTACTTCCCACTGAAGAAATGTATCCCATTATTCTAAGCCTCCTGATGTCTGCCTAGTGCTGCCAACAGATCTGCTATCCCTTGCAGTAGCGAGGTGCTGACACTCTTTTTTCGTGGGCACCCAGTACCGGTGGAATTTCATCATCACCGATCTTACACTGCCTATCATTGATGCAGGTTTCCTTACCTATTTTTACCTCCTGGATGATGTTGCAAATCAACTCTTAGTCAACACCAGTTCTTGCTCATCTATACCTCTATCACCTGTTCCCTTCAACTCCGCTCTCCACATCAGCACGTCCATGGATACCTACACACACCTACTCAAGTATTATTCTGAAGTCTTCCTCCCAGAACTACGCCAAACACAAACAGCTCCGTCCAAGTAGGGTTTTTTTTATGACCATATCAAGATACTAATGTTTGCAAGAGTCAGACGTATGATCCCAGCCAGTCTGACAGTGGTAAAACGCACTTTTGCAGAAAGAAGAATGAATTACTAAGTCCTTGTAAGGATACCATAACATCTTAAAACCAGGCCACTATCACATTCCTACATTGTTAATATCACCACATACCTTCACCCATTCCCAGAGAAGGTATCAGTCGTATAGAAGTTCCCAAACACATAACTGTCAAAGAAATACAGGAGTTCTTGGGCATGATGGACTATTTTCACTAGTTCTTGCCAGCCATAAATGACACTCCTTCCCCCCCCCCCCCCCCAAGACTCCTTCCTGGGAAAGAGAAAAAAAAACATAAAAGCGAGTCCTTTTAGGAAATGGCCCCCTCCAATCCAAAGAAAACCTTATCAACTGCTACTGCTATAACCTTTCCCCTACCAACTGCACCCTCCCTACTCTCTCTATGTAGGAGGCAGTCGTTTAACAAAGGAATAGTGGATCGAGCTACACATTGGCCTTCATCGGTAGAAAACTTTCCAAGATAGTTATTCTACCTTCAACCGTGAACTACTGGCAGTATATTTAGTTGTCTGCCACTTCCACCACTTGTTAGAGAATATTTTCTATGACATTCATACAAACAATATGCCTCTTATAAATGCCTTTAATCCATGATTCAGTGGTTCACACGTAAACACAACATCTCTCTCCCATTTCTGAATATCACTGTCCCATTCAACACATCCCTGGTGAACTGATTCCCATTACCAATAACCTTTCCAGAAGTAACTGGCTGCAGTCCACCTAGGGATGGATTACAAGGGTTTGGCAGAAGCCTAACAATATGACCGCGAGAGCTAACTTGTGGGGCATGCTGCATGTCTCTCCATTTGTTACCCATACTCCACAGCCATCAAAGTTAAAATTTTATATACTTCACTTCAAAATTTAAAAGTGCATCAAAACATAGATTCGAGTGATACCACTTTTCATTAACCTCAGTGTCATTTTGCCCACATTCATGTGAACATAGTTGGCCCCTATTGAGT
>NC_090739.1:86290439-86301675 GCF_036898095.1 Palaemon carinicauda
TAATTTTCATTACTTCCACGAAAATATTTGCATTTGAATGTAGGAATCGATTTGCAGTCATAGAAACTTTGAGACCAGAAGAACACACAACGAATGAAGAATGATGTGAAATTAAGAATATACTGTATATCAGTCCATTGGTAGTGATCATGGGACACGCCGTTATAAGGAGAAAACCATGGATATCAAATGATACTTGGGATATTTTAAAAGGAGACAAAGACATAAATTGATTATTGAAAGTTTCCTACGAGCTAATTATATATATATATATATATATATATATATAAATGTATATATACATATATATGTATAAATATATATATATACATATATATATATATATATATATGTATATATATATGTATATATAAATATATATGTACATATATATATATATATATATATATATTTATATTTATATAATTATATATAATATATATATATATATATATATAATTATAATTATATATAATATATATATATATATATATAGATATATATATATTATATATATATGTATATAATATACATATACATATATATATATATATATATATAATTATATATATATATATTTATATATAATATATATAAAAATATATATATATATATATATATATATGTATATATAATATATACTTATATATATATATATATATATATATATATATATATATATATATACATGAATATATATTTATATATAAACTCTCTTAGGGCTGCTCTTAGTATGTTGAATAAGGAGCCGTGGACCAAACGACTGAGGTGCTGACAGTATATTCCGCAATAGGTTAGGACAGGCCTAGCAAGCCGCTAACTGAATCTTTAACGCTCGAGAAGCTCAAGGATCAGTTGTCAGATGTAAAAATAGGCGACGAAACTGGGAACGTCTTAGGAAAAACGCTAAAGATAAACTAAATTTTAAATGTGGTACCCTAAATATTGGCACGTACAGTAGTAAGGAAGACGAAATATTAGATATGGTGAAGGAGAGAAAACTTGATTTATTAGGAATGGCTGAAACCAGGCATAGAGGTGAAAGTGCAGGACAGGACCTAGGAGATGGATATGTACTGATTTATCGTGAAGTAGATGCAGGAATCAGAAAGCATGGTGTTGCTATGATCGTAGGACCCAGACTTGCCCCCTATATACAAAAAGTACAATTGATCAACGAAAGACTTATTAGTTGCACATTTAGAATAAAGAACACAAATTATAATGTCTTTCAGATTTATGCACCACAACAAGGCCATACACAAGAGGAAAAAGATATTTTTATTGAACTTTTAGAATTACATTTGGAGGGACAGCCAGAAGGCATCAACCTACTACTAAGAGATTTTAATGCACGGGTTGGCTGTGAGAGAAGAGGGATAGAGAATGTAATAGGCCCATTTGGATAGAAAACAAGAAACGTTGAAGGAGAAAACCTAATAGATTTTTGCATAAGAAATCACCTAAAGATCATGAATGGATTTTTTAAACACCAGGACTCACACAAATACACTAGATATAGATGGAATCAAACCACGGGGCAGTTTGATCAAAAATCAGTAATTGATTATGTCGTAATATCAGATAAGAGGCTTGTAGAAAATGTTAAAGTATTGCCAGGAGTCTCCCTTGATTCAGATCATAGACTAGTCATAGGAAAAATTTACATTCCTCCCATAAGAACAGAGAAAACAGAGAAGAGAAAAATGATAAAAACAGAATCCTTGAAAGACCCAGATATCAAAATGAGATTTCAAAACAAGTTTACAGAGAGGTTGCAACACCTGGAGCAGCGGGATTGGAAGGGACTGGAGGAGATTGCCTTGGATGTAGGGGAGAAGGAACTTGGCTGTAGGGTTGTTGGAGGTACTAGGAAAAGGCGTACAATTTGGTGGAATGACGAAGTAAAAGGTGCAATAAAGATGAAGAACAAAATGCACAGGAAGTGGATGAAAGAAAGGAACCAACAGACTAGAGAAGAATATGTATCTTCTAGGAATCAATCAGAAGAGATTAAGAGAAGATCACGGATAAATGCATGGATTAAGCTAGGAGGCGAATTGAGGGATGATCTCAAGAAAAATAAGAAGAAGATCTTTGCAGTTGCAAAATCATACAGGAAAGATAATAGAAAACAATATAATATAAAGGATGAAAATGGAAACATTATTGGCACGGCTACAGAACTTAATGAAAAATGGACTTCTTATTTCAATAGGTTACTAAATGTAACTACAGAAGAAAATGAAGAAGAATATATCTTTCAATTTGACAGAGAAAATAGGGAGGATGTGGTTACTTATCATGAGTTTGAAAATGCTTTGAAAGAGATGAAAAATGGGAAAAGCCCAGGGTATGATAATATACCAATTGAGTTATTCAAAGAGGGAGGGGACCTAGCAAAGCAGATATTATATGACCTAACCTTGTCATTCTGGTTAGAGAGCATGGTTACTGAAGACTGGGGAAAATATATTTGTGTACCCTTTTATAAAGGTAAAGGTGATTCAGGCAAATGCGAAAATTATAGAGGTATAACGCTCATATGTCATGCAGCAAAACTTTATGAGAGGACTTTAGAAAAAAGGGCGCGACACATCATTGAACCTCAGCTAGACGAAGAATAGCATGGGTACAGAAAGGACAGAAGTACATCAGATCTCATATTCGCCTTGAGGCTTGTTATTGGAAAATCATGGGAATACAATAGGCTACTGTATATAGTATTTATTGATTTGGAAAAGGCATTTGACTCGGTACCTAGGAACCAATTGTGGAGGTGCTTGGGAGAGGTTTATGGACTCGACGGTAGATTGGGAGCTGCAATAAAGAGCACGTACAAACCATGTATGAATAATGTAAGGACAGGATACAAGAATGAAAATTGGTTAAGAGTAACGACAGGTGTTAAGCAGGGAAGCATTCTTTCCCCACTCTTGTTCATTGCATATATAGATGTAATTATAAGAAATTTTAAGGAAAGAATAAATATCTCGGAAGACATCATGATTTTTGCTGATGATATTGCTTTCTGGACATATGATCAGGAGGAACTAGAAAGAGCATTGACAGCCTTGAACGATTGTTTAACAGAAGCTGAATTGAAGATGAACATTAATAAAATGGAAATATTAACAATCAACAAACAACAAGAAGCTCCAACGAACATCAAGATAAAAAATACGGTAATTAAGGACACCAACGCATTCAAGTATTTAGGGTGTATGTTTACAGGCAACGGCTATAAAAACAAAGAAGAAATTACTGAACGAATAAAGAAATATAATAAATATTCTGGAGCACTCTATCCAATTATGAGAGATGCATACGTACTTATAGAAGTAAAGAAAACCATATTTGAAGGATTAATAACACCAATCATAACATATGGATCAGAGAGCTGGACAATGACCATCAAAGACAGGAGCAGAGTCCAAGCTTCAGAGATGAAAATCCTGAGAACAATAATGCACAAAACAAGAAGAGATAGAATAAGAAATGTAGGTTTTAGAAGGATGGTTGGAGTATCTCCTATATATATATATATATATATATATTTATATGTAGGTATATGTATGTATGTATGTAAATATATATATATATATATATATATATACATATATACGTGTGTGTATAAATATATATATATGTATATATATATATAAATATATATATATATACACGGCATATATTTATATATATATATATATATATACACATATATATGTATATATATACTATATATATATATATATATATATACAATATATATGTAATTATATACATATACATATATGTATATACATATATATATATATATATATATAATATATATATATATATATATATCTATATAAATGTATATATAAAGTATATATATATATATATATATATATACTTATATATTATATATATACGTATATATATGATGTATATACACACACATGTATATATATATATATGCATATATATAAATATATATATATATATATATATATATAAATATATATATATATATATATAAATATATATATATATATATATATATACAGCATATATATACATATATACATACATATATATATTTATATATATATATATATATATACAGCATATATATATATATATATACATAAATACATACATATATATATATATATATATATGTATATATGTATATATAAAGTATTTATATATATATATATATATATATGTATATATATACATATATATATGTATATATATATATATATATATATAAAGTATATATATATATATGTATATATATATATATATATATATACTTATATATTATAAATATACGTATACATATAATGTATACACACACACACACACACACATATATATATATATATATGTGTGTGTGTGTGTGTGTGTGTATATCTAATTAGCCTCTAGCATATACAGTATATATATATATATATATACATACATATACATACATATATATATATATATATATATTCATATATATATATATATATATGTATACATAATATATATATATAGGTCTTTTTAAATATAAAGCTATATATATATATATATATATATTTATATTTATATATAGAGTTAAATGTATTCATATATATATATATATATATATATACATATATATATATGTATATATATATATATATATGTGTATGTATATACATAAATATTTATATATATATATGAAAATATATATATATATATATATATATGTGTAATTATATATATATATATAGTGATGTATATATATAGATATATATATATATATATATATAACTATAACTATATATATATATATATATAGTTATGTATATATATAGATATATATATATATATATATATGTATATATATATAATTATATATATATATATATATATATGCATATATATATAGTTATGTATATATATATAGATATATATAACTATAAAAAATATATATATATATATATATATATATATATTTATGTGTATATATATATACATATAATATATATATAGATAAATAAATATATATATATGTATATATATACATACATATATATATATATATATATATATGTTTGTGTATGTATGTGTGTATGCGTGTCTATGTGTGTGTATGTGTTTGTTTGTGTGTATTACAGTTAATATCTGAATTCAGCCAGTTTGTAAAGTGACCGAACTTTTCAGGCAATGGGCGTATTGCCTGGTTCACTGAGTCAATTTAGAAATTAAATAAGAAATGCAGACAATTTAAAAAGTGAATAAAACTCGAATAGGGTTTATTACCGTATTTTTTTAAATGAATCCTGGTATGGAAAGTCACTCAAGTTGCCTATTGACAGTTTCTGTGCTGATGTGTCGGTAGTGTCTATGTGTGTGTGTGTGTGCGTTTGTCTATGTGTGATCTGTGCAAACGTAGAAAGTATGGCATGTTGTGCTGAAACAATTCTTCACCAGAAAGTTGCCGAAGAAGGAATCAGATTCAAAGTCATTACTGCAGACTAATATTGACTATTACAGTTTGATAGTGGAAATTAGAATAGCAATCTCTGCAAAAACAAAAAAAAACAAAAAATCAGATCGGTTATATTACATCCTTTCATAATGGTTTATCAAGATTACTAACAATGTATTGCATATAGCGTCCCTTAACTTCGAAGGTGGTCACTTAGTTTGCTGTCCATCAAAAGGACTATTTTTCAAAGTTTCTGGCACCTCAAATTCCTGAAATCGATAATGATAGCGAATTTATAGTATTTTCCATTTCTGAACTGACTTCTTTGGCTAAACTTTAATTGTTCCTGGTAAAACAAGGCATCAGCTGAGCTAGGGATCAAATGAACTCCTCAACTGTGATATAAAAGACATGGTTATTTCCTTGTTAGTTGATAATGATAAAAGTGACTGACATATGGGTTGTTCAGCTATAAAAGAACACCAGTTGCTATTAAGGAATCAAATAATCCCCATGTGGAGTAACTCTAGTGTTCAGGCCAGAGTAGGTCTACTCTCGCCTGCATTTCCGGAGGAAATTTTAAAGACAATTGTTGCTGAAGACGATTTAATTAGAACTTACACTCTTCCACCAGACTTTGCTCATCCAGATGATTCACCCGAGTGCTCAGCCGATCCAGGTGATCCTCCTGAGTGCTCTAGTCCCCGTGAAGACTGTTCATCTAGATAGTGACGATTATACACAGATTTTGTTTTTCTTTAAAATTAACCGATAACTAAGCTCATTAGGCTCATAACCATCACAAATATTTAAATAGTTATCTTTGTTATAAAACTAAAAGTTAATTTCTTTGGTCCCAGTTTTCTTCATTCAGATGGTTCATCCAAGGGTTCTGCCTATCCGGACTATTCACCCTGTTACCAGAATCCTACAAGAAATGTTGATGTGGTTCAAGAAAAAAGTAGCACTTCAACGATCAAGAGCAGCTGCTTGTCAGTTAGGCTAAACTGAAGGCATAGTGAAACCTAGTCATTTAGATCATGCCACTGGTAATCTCGGAGATAATGTGACCATTCCCATCCCGTTGGTTAATTGAGGTAAAGATGATCCCCAGAAAGTTAAAAGTTTTATATCAGATAGTAATGAAAACGACACTAATTGAATAGTCACGAGAGAAGGAATTCTTAAAGGACGCTACAGTGGAAGTCAGATATTTGTACCCAGTAACTGTATAGTCTTGGTGACGTGAGTGCAGACAAGGATATAGAATTTCATCAGGTAGTGGAGCAGACCTCTAGATTTTGGTGGTCAAGGTTATGCTAAGTTAAAATGCATTATGAATAAGTATAAGTGTCAAACAAATTGCTGTGAATGTTATAAGGAACGTCGCTAGTCCAATACCTGGCACCACTTTAGCTTGACCTGTATGAATTAAAACTGATTTACTGTCTTACTTGTTTTTGACACATTTTATTCTTACATTGTTTCATTATCATATTGCATTGTCACGTAGGTGTTATTTACTCAAGTATGGTGTTTTCTTATTAACATCAGTATTTATAGATATTAAACAATATGCCAATAAAATATATTAAAATTTCAGTCACTTTATAAATATCTGCAATTTTTAGCGGATAATTCAATTGGTCAGGGAACCAGGCCATACACATATTGCCTGAGAAGTTCAGTCACTTTGCAAACTGTCTGGATTTAAATATTGACTGTAACATATATACTAATAACTATATATATATATATATATATATATATATATTTATATATATATATATATATATATATGTATTGTCAAGTTTTCACTCCACTATTGTACATATTGAATATTATAAACTGTTTTTAGTATTTTCTTACTTTCTTTATGCACGCCCTCTGTTGATTGCTTTCTTCACTTTTCATCCTTCCTTGTCCAGAGCAAAGTCTCTTTTCCCATTATTCCTCCTTTATGTTCTTCATTTTGTTTACTTTGGTACTTCAAATTTCTTGTGAAGTTAGGTGTATTCTTCCTGTTCTGAAGACAGTGTTCGTGGCTCTTTCTCCTATTACCAAGTGTATTTTGTTATTTAGATATGTTTAATTGTGTTGAATTATTGAACCATTTGCCATATGTTTAATTATTATAGTGAAGTGTTTTGTTGAAACTATTTCTTTTATGTATAAGTGCTAAGTAATTCATGTTAATTTGTATAACTAGTAATTAATAATTATAATAAGGGATTGCTGAGTTTCGTTCACCCAACCATGGTTTTGCACAGATTGGATTTTATTTTGGTGGAATATTATTTTATTTTATGCTTCCTACTGAGTGTTAGCTAAGACCATCTTTAAGCTAAAGTATTTACCACTGAATACGAGGACATTCAGCTTAGGCATGTCATAATTTGGGGGCTTGACCGGGATTCCAAATCTGTTGTGTGACTATACTGTTGAAATGTTTTTGGTGAATTTTTAAGAACTGTTGGTGAACGAAATGTCCTGATATTGTGCTTCATTAATTTGTACAGTTAGTGCCCCGCTACGCTGTTCTTCGCTTGACAGTTTGACAGTAGTTCTAGGCAAGAATACACCTCATCTCTCCTTAAACCAAGGTAAAGTATTTCTAAGGATAAGTTGATAAAAAGTGTTAATTGACAGGGATCTCTGCGTATATCGCCTCTTATGCTTTTTAATATTTTCCATAATAAAGGTCACACTTGCTATCATATAGTGATAAATTACGTTAATCTTACGTTACCTTGCACATCGTTGCTTAGCTCCCGACCTTTCGGATTAGCAAAATCCACTGTACTCCTTTTAAAGTCTTCTCATTGGGGAAGTTTTAGTTCATTCTCACACTTTTAGTGTACCTGGAACACTCGGTGATTCCAGACTTTCTGTAATTACCAAATTGCACTAGTTTAACTCCACAAGATTAGACATGTGGTTTAGCCAGGTTACTGCGTAAATCTGTAGGTAATTGCCATTCTGTAACTAGCAGTTATTATTCGTATTTGAATACTTTTCTCGCTGTCTACTAGTGTTCTATTATAAATACAGTAATAGCGTTGGGCTGCAGTTACCTTAAATTTATCATTATAGGTTCTCGGTAGTAAATATAACTTGTTACATTTGTTTACGTTAGGAGCAATGTACGTGTAGCTACTGTTAACTTTATTTTATAAATATGAAGACTGTTTAGAATGATTAACAGAGTTAATGTGTTCGTGTTTAGTCAGCCATTCATTGTTAGGTAGGTAGGATTTGTTGTATTTACATAAGTGTTGTGTAGTGAGTAATTAAACCTTGTTCAAAATGCCTTTTAATCTAGAGAGCTTTGCTGGAAACCCCAAAGAGGAATTATCTACGCTCAGGTATGCTACTAAACAGGATCTGTGTGACCTAGCAGAAAAATGTAACATTGTGGTTGATCCTGCTTATGTGAAGGCTAGATTACTGAGTAACTTTTTGGATTATTTAATCAACCAAGAGATTATTGCAGATGATGAAGTACAAGCACTCAGAATTGCAGCAGGAGTACTTCCGCCTGTTCCAGTAGATACAGAAGTAGAGAAAATAAGGCTTCAATTGCAGTTAGAGAGGGTAAAGAAGGAAACGACCGAACGGGAGCTCTATCTAGAAGAGAAGGAACGAGAAGCGAGAGAGAAGGAACGAGAAGCGAGAGAGAAGGAACGAGAAGCGAGAGAGAAGGAACGAGAAGCGAGAGAGAAGGAACGAGAAGCGAGAGAGAAGGAACGAGAAGCGAGAGAGAAGGAACGAGAAGCGAGAGAGAAGGAACGAGAAGCGAGAGAGAAGGAACGAGAAGCGAGAGAGAAGGAACGAGAAGCGAGAGAGAAGGAACGAGAAGCGAGAGAGAAGGAACGAGAAGCGAGAGAGAAGGAACGAGAAGCGAGAGAGAAGGAAAAGAAGGAAACGATCGAACGGGAGCTCTACCTAGAAGAGAAGCGAGCAGAAGCAAGAGAGAAGGAACGAGAAGCGGAGATAAGACACCAGAAAAAACTCCAGGAGCTTTCTTTAAGTAACAGAAAGGAAGCCACACTCCCTGCTACGTTCGAAGTTCTTAAAGCCAGTAAGCTTGTACCTGATTTCGACGAGAGAGATCCCGAGGTTTTCTGCCAGAACTTCGAACAAATCGCAGAAACCTTAAAATGGCCTGTAGAATTCTGGTCCTTGCTCATCAGGAACAAAGTTAAGGGTAAAGCTGCATTTGTTGCTTCACAACTGGTAAGTGAGAATGACTATACAGTGTTAAAGAAAACTCTCTTGGATGCGTACTCCATTACCATAAAAGGGTATAGACAGATTTTAGAAATTCTGTTAAAACTTTCAATCCAACTTTTGTAGAATTTTGTAGTGTCAAAAATAGGCAGTTGAATAAGTGGTTAGAAAGAGCAGGTGTTGATAACTTCGAATCATTTAAGAATTTGATTCTTCTAGAAGAATTTTTGAGGAAAGTGCCTACTCATATCGCAACCTTCATTAATTTTAAAGGTGAAACACTGGTAAAGAAGGCAGCTAGTCTCGCCGATGATTACCACTTAATCCATAAATCACAAAAGGGTCAAACTAACAAATCGTCTCCTTCCTTTTCCAAATCTCGCCAGGTATCCTGTACTTACTGCAAGAAAGAGGGCCACACTATTGAAAATTGTCCACTTCCCAGTGCAAAACTTCAAAAGCAAAAGGTAAAAATGCCCAGTCAAGGAGCATATGCCACGTGACTACTCCGATGGAAGGGTTGCAGCCGTTTGAAGAATTTATTTGTGATGTTACTGTAAATGGTACTTCACTGAAGTGCCTCAGAGAGACTGGTTCCTCTCAGTCTATATTGGCAGACTTAGGTTCGAAGCCTCAGAGAGACTGGTTCCTCTCAGTCTATATTGGCAGACTTAGGTTCGAAGAATTTAACTTATACTAAGGAGTTTGTAACCATTTCAGATTTAACCTCTTCCAGGACTCTGCCTCTTGCTGAAGTGGAAATTGTTAGTCCTTACTTTACAGGAAAGGCTAAAGTAGCTGTGTTAAAGCAAGCCTTGCCGTGTTCTCCAGTGAAGCTGATCTTGGGTAATGATCTAGCAGGGTCACAGGTGAAAACTAATTTTATTATTTCAGATCCTGAATTCGTAATCAAAGAAGAAAGTAAGTCCATAGAATCTCCCCAGCTATAACTCAGGTTGTGACTAGGAATACTTCCAGGGCAGGACCTTTGAAAAGTGAGAGTAAAACTACTGGAAGAACTATGGAGGCCTTTGACTTGGTGAACGTAGGTAAGAAAGAGTTTACTGAGCTACAGAAAGAGGACCACAGCCTTAGTGAACTTTGGAAAAAGGTGAGAATTCCAGATTAAAATCCAAAATTGCCATATTTTTATGTGAATAAAGGTATTCTCTGCAGGCATTTCAGGTCGCCACAGATTAATTCTAACCATACTTGGAGGGATTGCCACCAAATAGTCATTCCTCATCCTCTAAGACTTTCCTTGTTAGACCTCGCTCATTCTGCAGAATCCCACTTAGGGGTCAACAAGACTTACAAAAGAGTAAGTGAAGACTATTATTGGCCAGGCCTTGGTAAAGATATTAAGAGCTATGTTGCTTCATGTCACCATTGTCAGGTTACAGGTCAACCTAACCAAAGAATCCCGCCAGCACCACTCCAGAACGTACTAGTACCCAAAACTCCTTTTTACAAACTCATCATAGATTGCGTTGGTCCCTTACCAAAGACTAAGAGAGGGAATGAATACATACTGACTGCAATGTGTCTCACTTCAAG
>NC_090739.1:86302175-86307175 GCF_036898095.1 Palaemon carinicauda
AAGGGGACGTTGATTATGAAAGTGTGAAAAAGAGAATAATTGAGCAGGTAAAACGTATGAGAGGGAGTGTTAAGTATAAGCGTAAGAATGATTTTGATGAAGCACGGATGAATGCAGGAGAAGCGATATCAATGTACGTATGTAGGTTGGAAACTTTAGCTAGGAAGAAGTATGGGGATGAAGGTATAAATGAGAATAAGGAGTTAACGAGGAAGTTTTTGGCAACAGTACCTGAGAATGTGTGTGAATTTATTAATTTGAAACGCAAAGAGAAAATGAGGTGGACGCAAGAGAGATTGACATGGGATGATATACTAGAGATAGTTGAGGATTATGAGTTAGATAGGTGCATGAAAGAAAGTAAATCTGTGAGTGTAAGAACTGGAATGGAAGAAAGTGTAATAGAATTTGGTAGTTATAAGGACGCAATTTTGAGAGGACCAATGAGGGTAGCTGATAATGTAGTAGATAGGAGTGTTAGGGCAAGTAATGTGGGAATACCTGTAAGGACAAATGAAGGATTTAGGCAGGGTAATTGGCGCAATAGGGATAGGAGTGTGAGTGCACATCGAGGTATGTCAGATAGCCGTGTCCGATGAAAAGTGTTATAGGTGTGGGAAAGTAGGTCATAAGAAGAATGAATGCAGATGGGCTCTAGGTGCTTGTTTTGGATGTGGTGAGGTAGGGCATAGAATTAGTGAGTGCAAGAAAGAGAAAGAGGTTAAGTGTTTTCGGTGTGGTATGATTGGGCATGTGGCGAGTGGATGTCGTAGTAATCGTATGAATGTGATTTGTGGTAATTGTGGTAAGGATGGTCATTATGCTAGAATGTGCAAGGAGCCGCGGGGTAAGTGTACTGAATGTGGTGCAGATGGGCATGTAGCTAGAGTATGTAGGAAGAAGGGAGTAAGTCAGCCAGGATGTTCGGGAAACTAGAGTGTAAGAGGGTTCAGCTGGGTGAGTCCTCCTGTGTGTGTGGAAGGAATAGGATTAATGTTTGTGAGAATGGGATGAGTAATTGGTTGGAAATGAGCAAGTATGAACCTAGTATGCATGAGAAGTTAGGGCTGGAAAATAAACAATTAGTGTTAGTTGAATATAGGAAAAAGAGGCGTTTGAAAGTTTTAGGTAAAGATGAAAGAAGGGGAAATTTTATAAGTAAAAGTGAGAATAGAAATAAGTATGACAAGGGTGTAAATGTGCAAGTGTGTATGGAAGATAAATGTGTTAATACAGATGAATCATGGCTGAGTGTGAATGATACCTATAGTGTGTGTGGCTTTTTCTTAGGTGATGTAAAAGAAAGGATGACGAATGCGAGAATGAGAGACAGGAGAATGATAAGTAGCATGAATGAATCTTTTGCTAAAGTTGAGAATGTTTTTGATGAAATGGATGAATTGTTTACAGAAATGAGTGTAATTATAGGGCCAGATGAGAACGAGGTAGATATGATTGTACATGATATATTAGATGATAGGGATTTAGATAAGAATAGTGTTAATGTAGCGAATGATTGTGATAAGGAAGAAGTGAATGAGAGAGTGTATGGAGGCCCAGTTACTCGGAGTAGAGGTCCCGTTCCGACTGCGACTGGGTTATGAAAAAAATAATGTAAGTGTTGTGTGAGAAGGATTTGGCAAAGTAAGGGGGGAGGAATGTGGAGGATTTATTTTTTGCTTCATTTTTATTTTTTTGTTTTTGCCAAATCCTGAGAGAGAGAGAGAGAGAGAGAGAGAGAGAGAGAGAGAGAGAGAGAGATATTGTGTTAGCGAGCGAAAGTAGTTAGGTTAACGATCGTTTGTGGTGAGAAAGGACTGTTGGTTTAAATGAGATTGTTTGTTTACATTTTTTAGTTAGGTTACGACAGTGGTGAATGTTTCGGAGCGAATGCTTTTTTTATTTGACTGCAGCTTGAGACGGTTCGTTTGTGAATGCTGGATTATATTTATATTTTTCTGACCAGCGAGAAAGTGTTTATATATTTCAAAAGTAAGTACAGTTTTGTTTATCTTTGCTTGTAGTGATTGTGAATGATAGGAACAATTTATTATTTATCTTTGATTATAGTGCGATAGTTCAGTTAGTTAGGAGTGTTTGTAAGTGTTTTTCTTTTTTATTTTTGGCAGGCCGTGATTCCTCCTTTGGAGAGACCGAATTATTAGAAAGTGGATTTATTGTTGATGACCTGGCCTGTATTAAGATTTTGTTTGTACTGCTCATTTGACTGCTCAACTGTTAACGACCTGGCCTGTGTATTTGGATTGATGATGATGATGATGACGATGATGATGATGATGATGATACTGGCACCTGTGACTCAAGGAGTTGAGGCCGTTATGGCATATTAAGAGAGACTCCTGTTTACCATATAGTGGTAGTTTGCCGTGAAAAGACAGTTCGGCTTGTGTGTGGCGACAGTGCTTGTGTCGCAATATATATAAACATATATTTTGAGTTGGTGTGCGGTTTAGATTTTAAGTTTGTTAGGGTTTTTTGCGTTTATTTGGATGGGGTTTATGGTATATATAGTGTAAAGTTTTTGATGCTGGTGATTCTAGTTTTAAGTGTTTATTTTGATTGCTTATAGTTTGATTTATTTTAGTTTAAGAAATATAGTTTTAAGGATATGTTTTGTTTAAATTTTCCTTCTGTCCAAGAGTCCAGTTGATAAAGTAAGGGGAAAGTTTGTGTTGTGGGACCATTGTCAGTAGGTGTGATTCAGGGTGTGGGGCTTGTTCTTGCAACATCCCGCCACATTATTTTGGCGCCCGAACTGGGACTGCCGAGGTGGGATAGAAGCTGGACTGTTGGACGAAGGACGGAATTAGGATTAAGGTTGATGAAAAATGGAGGAGCAATTAAGGGTTTTGAGGGAGGAATTGCGGCTGAGTAAGGAGCGTGAGGAGAGGTTGCTAGTAGAGAATGAGAGGTTGAACTGGGAGAATGCGGTGATGCAGAAGGAGCTTAGGGAGTTAAAGGGAACTGTAGCGAAAGTGGAAGAATGTTTTGAGATGAGGATGAAAGAGAATGAGGAACGAATGGAGAACCGATTGGAAGATATGATGGGGCAAGTCATGGGGATGATGAAAACTATAATGGGTGAAGGTGCAGTCGGAGGAGTGTCCTCAGCTTCGGGTAATGGGTTGGTAGTGGAAGAGAAGGTTAAGGTAGGTGATAATGGGAAAGGAAGTGATAGTGATAGTAGTAATAGTGATGGTGATATTGAAGATAAGGGAATTAGGCATAGTAAGGATGAACAGAAAGGTAAGAGGAAAGATGAAAGGAAAGGTAAAAGTGATGTGAAGAAAGAGAAGAAAAAGTATCAGGCTGATAGCAAGGACGATCGTGAATGGGTGAAAGTGGTAAGTAAGAAAAAGGGTAAGAAAGGAATGGTTAAGGATAGGAATTTAAGTGTGGAAGTGGATTCATTGTATTCAAATGAGGAAGAAGGTAACAAGGGAGTAGACAGTGATGATAGCAGTGAGAATGAACGTGATGTGTGTAAGACTGTGTTTATGAGAGAGGTACCTCGGTGTGAAAGGTTCAATGAGCATAGCAGTAGGGATGTATATGATTTTTTCAAGGAGTATGAGAGGTATTGTCAGGATAAGTATGGTGATAGTAAAAGAGTTTGGGCTAGGGAGTTAGGAGAATATTTGACTTGGTATTTGTTGACGAAATATGGAGTGATAATGAATGTAGGGGACGTTGATTATGAAAGTGTGAAAAAGAGAATAATTGAGCAGGTAAAACGTATGAGAGGGAGTGTTAAGTATAAGCGTAAGAATTATTTTGATGAAGCACGGATGAATGCAGGAGAAGCGATATCAATGTACGTATGTAGGTTGGAAAATTTAGCTAGGAAGAAGTATGGGGATGAAGGTATAAATGAGAATAAGGAGTTAACGAGGAAGTTTTTGGCAACAGTACCTGAGAATGAGTGTGAAATTATTAATTTGAAACGCAAAGAGAAAATGAGGTGGACGCAAGAGAGATTGACATGGGATGATATACTAGAGATAGTTGAGGATTATGAGTTAGATAGGTGCATGAAAGAAAGTAAATCTGTGAGTGTAAGAACTGGAATGGAAGAAAGTGTAATAGAATTTGGTAGTTATAAGGACGCAATTTTGAGAGGACCAATGAGGGTAGCTGATAATGTAGTAGATAGGAGTGTTAGGGCAAGTAATGTGGGAATACCTGTAAGGACAAATGAAGGATTTAGGCAGGGTAATTGGCGCAATAGGGATAGGAGTGTGAGTGCACATCGAGGTATGTCAGATAGCCGTGTCCGTGATGAAAAGTGTTATAGGTGTGGGAAAGTAGGTCATAAGAAGAATGAATGCAGATGGGCTCTAGGTGGTTGTTTTGGATGTGGTGAGGTAGGGCATAGAATTAGTGAGTGCAAGAAAGAGAAAGAGGTTAAGTGTTTTCGGTGTGGTATGATTGGGCATGTGGCGAGTGGATGTCGTAGTAATCGTATGAATGTGATTTGTGGTAATTGTGGTAAGGATGGTCATTATGCTAGAATGTGCAAGGAGCCGCGGGGTAAGTGTACTGAATGTGGTGCAGATGGGCATGTAGCTAGAGTATGTAGGAAGAAGGGAGTAAGTCAGCCAGGATGTTCGGGAAACTAGAGTGTAAGAGGGTTCAGCTGGGTGAGTCCTCCTGTGTGTGTGGAAGGAATAGGATTAATGTTTGTGAGAATGGGATGAGTAATTGGTTGGAAATGAGCAAGTATGAACCTAGTATGCATGAGAAGTTAGGGCTGGAAAATAAACAATTATGACAAGGGTGTAAATGTGCAAGTGTGTATGGAAGATAAATGTGTTAATACAGATGAATCATGGCTGAGTGTGAATGATACCTATAGTGTGTGTGGCTTTTCCTTAGGTGATGTAAAAGAAAGGATGACGAATGCGAGAATGAGAGACAGGAGAATGATAAGTAGCATGAATGAATCTTTTGCTAAAGTTGAGAATGTTATTTGATGAAAT
>NC_090739.1:86312175-86324675 GCF_036898095.1 Palaemon carinicauda
TGGTTAAGTTCTATCTCTCCTACCGATCGCCATAGCTTAAAAGCTTTAGACTTTGCCTCTGAATCAGGCAGTGAAGAAATCATAAATAAAGCTACTCACAGGTCTGGTAATTGCTTGGACCTCGTATACACTGACTCCCCTGGCGTTATAACTAGTAAGGTTGGTTCTCCAGTCGGGACATCAGATCATACATAGATTCCATTATTAGTGAAGACTGAGCAGCGTGTCCCTGATATATCATATTCTTGTAAAATTTATATGAAATCCGGAGCAGAATGGAATGGGATTTTGCATGATCTTTTGTGCTTGAATTGATCACAATTATATAATAGTGTAGATCCTTTTGTCCCTTTGAATGAGAATCTAGTCAACATAATCGATAGGTGTATCCCTTCTCGTGTGCTAAGGTACAAATCGAAAGACAAACCGTGGTTCAGTGATGATTGTAGACGTGCTTATTTGGAGAAGCAGGAGGCCTATCACCTTTGGAAGGGTAACAGATCAGATTTGACCTGGAACAACTATACTCAGCTTCGAGCTTTTGCTCAGAGAGTTTATGCCTCAACTGAAAAGGAGTACAATTTAACCATAAAAGAAACCCTTTCTGGTACAACTCAGGAACATAAATGGTGGTCCACCCTTAAATCTGCACTCTTTGGTGTAGATGCAACAGTTCCTCCTTTACTTAAACCTGATGGCTCAGTCACTCACTGTCCAAAGGAAAAGGCAACCCTTTTGGCTGATGTTTTTGACAGTAAACAGAGTAATGAAAAACTTGAACTTCCTCATTCCTATTTTCCTGAGGCTAATCTAACTAGTTTAGTTTTTTCGATCTCGTGAGATTAAAGCTCTGTTGATGGACCTTGATGCTTATGGTGGTGTAGACCCAAATGGTATTTTTCCTTTGTTTTTTATAAAGACAGCACATTTCTTAGCTCCAAAGTTATCTGTTATTTTGCGCAAGTTAGCAAGAAGAGGAGCTTTTAGCACTTGTTGGAGAATTGGTAAGGTTACTCCTCTATGTAAATGTGTTTGTGGTAGCTCAAGTCCCACTGATTACCGCCCAATTTCCATAACTCCCATATTATCTAAAGTTTTTTGAACGTCTTCTGGCAAAACGTCTTAATAGGTGTGCTGATAGGTAATCATCTACTCCCTAGTTTGCAATTTGGTTTTTGTAAAGGCCTTGGAGCATGTGATGCCCTTCTTACAATCTCCAATGCTGTACAGAAGTCCCTTGATTGTGGTCAGGAAGTGCGTATGATTGGCCTTGAATTTAGTGCTGCCTTTGACCCTGAAACAGTTGGGTCGTTTCTTAGCGTTATTATTGATTTTTTAAATAATAGATCTCAAAGAGTTGTTGTTGACGGGCACCATAGTGAGTATAGGAATGTGATATCCGGTGTTCCACAGGGTAGTGTTCTTGGCCCATTACTTTTCATAATATATACACATGACATGTGGTTTGGCCTAGAAAACAAGCTTGTTGCATATGCAGATGATGCTACTCTCTTTGCATCAATTCCATCCCCTGAATGTAGATCTGGGGTTGGTGAATCCCTTAATAGAGATTTAGCTAAAATTAGTGCTTGGTGCAAATTATGGGGTATGAAGTTGAATCCAAACAAAACTCAAAGCATGATTGTAAGTAGGTCAAGGACGGTGGCTCCTCAACATCCGGATCTCAGTGTTGATAATGTTTCCTTAAATTTGTATGGCTCTTTCAAAATTTTATATATAGTATATACACACATATATACACACACGCTCACACACATACACACACACACATATATATATATATAATATATATACACATATATATATATATATATATATATACATATATATATATAAATATATATAATTATATATATATATATATATATGTATATATGCGTAAAAATCACAGGAAAACGTGATGCTTAGATGCAGAAGAACCACAGGGAAAATGAAAATACGAAATATACGCTTAAGTCCTGACTAGTTTCGTGATACTTCTTCAGAGGACTGATTTATTGAGAGAGGTTTCTTTACATTTTATAGGGAAAGCAAACGTACGAACATACATATAGAGAATTAGAGAACAATGACACTCCCTTACCAGCTACCTGGGCTTGAGTCAGGTGTTGAGTAGGAGGAGTCCCCAAGCTCATTAGACACCTGCTAAAAAGGGCCATTTCTAGTGGCGGGTATATTCTTGTTTTTTTCTTTTTTACTTTCAGTACAGTTTATTCATATGAAAACACGGTAGCCTTATCTATATAAATACATAAGCAAAACATACACAAACATACAAATATATATATATATATATATATATATATACATACATATACATATACATATATACATACATACATATATATACACATACATACATATACAGATACATATATACATATATATACACATACATATATACACATATGTACATATACACACACATACATATGCATATATACATTTACATATATACAATATTAATATCATAAACATATAATCATGTATATATCAATAGTTATATCTAGCATAACACTATATAGTGCCAATATACTTATGCATACTATATAAAACAATTGTTTCCTTTAATGAATGGTAGCTTAGGTCTAAATATTAATTTCACAGTGACGTTAATTATTCACAATACATTCAATTCTACATTAAGTGGTTAATGTTTTTTTATATAGCTTACAAATCTCTTTACATATAAAGGCGTCGAGTTTATACATTCCCTAACCAATATTCAAGTTGTTTTCAAAGGTTTCTTTTATGAAACTGGACTCTATGATGTTTCTTTCCACTAAGTTATTTGAATGAACCAATTTCTTTGCACCTGACCAATTAATAGAGTGATTTTTATCTCTAACGTGAGCAAAGAGTGCATTATTATCTTGAGCATACCTGACACTTTTCTTATGTTGTTCAATTCTCTTTTCTAGGGCTTTACCAGTTTGACCAATATAGTATTTTTCACAAGCATTGCATGGAATACGATATACACATCCCTTGGTAATGTCAGGAGAATTCTCTATTAAGGCTGTTTTATTGTATTTTTACTCTTAAATGCTACATTTACATTGAAGTTTTTCAACAGTTGGGGAATTTCTTTAAATGAATTACAATAAGGTAGTACAAGTAAATTTTGTGTGTTGTAGTTTTATCTGTTATCATTACCGAAAAAAAGTCTTTTTTTGCTGTTCTTAGGGAACCATCTAACACAATTTCAGGATACTTTAGTTTTTTACCTATTGCTCTAATCCCATTTATTTCGTCATCAATATATTCAGGGCTGCAGACTCGAAATGCTCTTAAAAACATAAAAGTAAATACAGATTTCTTAACTTTGTTGCCTTGGTTTGAGTAATAATGGACATATGCCGAGATATTCGTTGGCTTTCTGTATACACTGAACTTGAGACTATTGTTACATCTATGTATGCGACAGTCCAAAAAAAGGTAGGGTACAATTATTCTCCAGCTCCATAGTGAAATTTATTGATGGTACCAAACTATTCAATCTAAGAAAAAAGTGATCTAAATTTTCATTTCCTGGCCACACACATATTATGTCGTCAATATATCGAAACCATTTTACATTATTAGGTATGATGTTATTTAAGATTCTGCTTTCAAAAAATTCCATATATAGATTGCTCAATACTGGGGATAAAGGGTTTCCCATAGCCATACCAAAAGTTTGTGCATAAAATCTCCCATTGAATTCAAATTTACAATCTTTTATACATAGTTTAATTAATTCTATTAAAGTGTGTTTGGATAATGGTAGATTCAGTAGTCTTTTATCTAATGTTTCAGATAAAAATTCCAACATGTCATCAATAGGTACTTTTGTGAATAGTGAGACTACATCAAAACTGACAAGCCTACAGGTACTGTTGATCTGTACTTCATTCAGTTTGTTAATCAAGTCTACATTATTTTTTATATTTGAATATGAAATGGTGCTAACTAAAGGATTGAGGATATTCACAAGATACTTAGATAATTTATATGCTGCTGAACATACAGAGCTAGTTATTGGCCTAGCTGGATAATTTGGCTTATAAGTTTTAATAGTTCCATACATATATGGCAATGTTGGTGATATTGTACAAACCTTTTTTATCAGATCTTCATTCCCTTTTAGTAACTCTTTCACTTTTTTGTTGTAACTACTATTCACAAACTCAATTGGATTTTTTCTTAATTCCATGTATGTGTTTTCATCACTCAAGAGGTTTTCCATTTTTTCTATATAATCATTTTTATTCAAGATTACCAGTGCTCCAGATTTATCGGCTTTTGTCAGCTTAATATTTCTATCTTGCTTCAATTCGGCAATTGCTCTCTTGAATCTTTTTGGGCAATTTGGAACCACTGGTTTTTTCATATTGCTGTATATAATACCCTTAATCATATTTACTTCTTCTACAGAAATATCACTGAATTTTTCCAGGTTACACACTCCATTTGTAATTTCTACACTATTCACTGCACTTGATGACATCGAGAAATTTAAAACCGTATCCCAAGGCACACTTCACATTTTTATCTAGAATTTTATTTGACAAATTAACCACACATTCTGGATTAACGTTTGTAGTCCACGGGATACTTTCTATCAATGCATTGAGTTTCGTGTCATGCTTTTGTTTGAGTTTTCTATACACTTTCTCGTTCATTTCTTCATAGCAGAAACCTCGAAGTGGGTCTTTCCAATCCGTTGGTATTGAGGCTTCAAAATGTCTCCTTTTTCTTGTTAGGTCTTCAATATGTAAAGAGATTTGTAAGCTATATAAAAAAATATTAACCACTTAATGTAGAATTGAATGTATTGTGAATAATCAACGTCGCTGTGAAATTAATATTTAGACCTAAGCTACCATTCATTAAAGGAAACAATTGTTTTATATAGTATACATAAGTATATTTGCACTATATAGTGTTATGCTAGATATAAGTATTGATATATACATGATTATATGTTTATGATATTAATGTTGTATATATATAAATGGATATATGCATATGTATGTGTGTGTATATGTACATATGTGTATACATGTATGTGTATATATATATGTATATATGTATGCGTATATGTATGTATATATATATATATATATATATATATATATTTGTATGTTTGTGTATGTTTTGCTTATGTATTTATATAGATAAGGCTACCGTGTTTTCATATAAATAAACTGTACTGAAAGTAAAAAAGAAAAAAACAAGAATATACCCGCCACTAGAAATGGCCCTTTTAGCAGGTGTCTAATGAGCTTGGGGACTCCTCCTACTCAACACCTGAATCAAGCCCAGGTAGCTGGTAAAGGAGTCTCATTGTTCTCTAAATCTCTATATGTATGTTCGTACGTTTGCTTTCCCTATAAAATGTAAAGAAACCTCTCTCAATAAATCAGTCCTCTGAAGAAGTATCACGAAATTAGTCAGGACTTAAGCGTATATTTCGTATTTTCATTTTCCCTGTGGTTCTTCTGCATCTAAGCATCACGTTTTCCTGTGATTTTTACGCATAAATGGATGCCAAGTACTCCTTCCAGACTTTCTGTACGACTTTCCCTATCTTGGTATATATTATTAGAGAATTTACAGACGCGCTCACACGCGCCCATACTGCTAAAGAACAACTGCGGTTTCTTCGTTAATGCTGGGAGGAACAAGTCATTCCGAAATGCATGATAACGAAATCCCTATTGGAAATAGAAAATCAACCATTTAGTGATATACAGAGAAGTATATTAGAAAAGCATATAAACTCAATGAAAATTAATAACCGAAGAGCGTTTGAAGAGGTAACAAGAAAAAGAAGACATTTTGAAGCCTCAATACCAACAGATTGGAAAGACCCACTTCGAGGTTTCTGCTATGAAGAAATGAACGAAAAAGTGTATAGAAAACTCAAACAAAAGCATGACACGAAACTCAATGCATTGATAGAAAGTAGCCCGTGGACTACAAACGTTAATCCAGAATGTGTGGTTAATTTGTCAAATAAAATTCTAGATAAAAATGTGAAGTGTGCCTTGGGATACGGTTTAAATTTCTCGATGTCATCAAGTGCAGTGAATAGTGTAGAAATTACAAATGGAGTGTGTAGCCTGGAAAAATTCAGTGATATTTCTGTAGAAGAAGTAAATATGATTAAGGGTATTATATACAGCAATATGAAAAAACCAGTGGTTCCAAATTGCCCAAAAAGATTCAAGAGAGCAATTGCCGAATTGAAGCAAGATAGAAATATTAAGCTGACAAAAGCCGATAAATCTGGAGCACTGGTAATCTTGAATAAAAATGATTATATAGAAAAAATGGAAAACCTCTTGAGTGATGAAAACACATACATGGAATTAAGAAAAAATCCAATTGAGTTTGTGAATAGTAGTTACAACAAAAAAGTGAAAGAGTTACTAAAAGGGAATGAAGATCTGATAAAAAAGTTTTGTACAATACCACCAACATTGCCATATATGTATGGAACTATTAAAACTCATAAGCCAAATTATCCAGCTAGGCCAATAATTAGCTCTGTATGTTCAGCAGCATATAAATTATCTAAGTATCTTGTGAATATCCTCAATCCTTTAGTTGGCACCATTTCATATTCAAATATAAAAAATAATGTTGACTTGATTAACAAACTGAATGAAGTACGGATCAACAGTACCCGTAGGCTTGTCAGTTTTGATGTAGTCTCACTATTCACAAAAGTACCTATTGATGACATGTTGGAATTTTTATTTGAAACATTAGATAAAAGACAACTGAATCTACCATTCTCCAAACACACTTTAATAGAATTAATTAAACTATGTATAAAAGATTTTATATTTGAATTCAATGGGAGATTTTATGCACAAACTTTTGGTATGGCTATGGGAAACCCTTTATCCCCAGTATTGAGCAATCTATATATGGAATTTTTTGAAAGCAGAATCTTAAATAACATCATACCTAATAATGTAAAATGGTTTCGATATATTGACGACATAATATGTGTGTGGCCAGGAAATGAAAATTTAGATAACTTTTTTCTTAGATTGAATAGTTTGGTACCATCAATAAATTTCACTATGGAGCTGGAGAATAATTGTACCCTACCTTTTTTGGACTGTCGCATACATAGATGTAACAATAGTCTCAAGTTCAGTGTATACAGAAAGCCAACGAATATCTCGGCATATGTCCATTATTACTCAAACCAAGGCAACCAAGTTAAGAAATCTGTATTTACTTTTATGTTTTTAAGAGCATTTCGAGTCTGCAGCCCTGAATATATTGATGACGAAATAAATGGGATTAGAGCAATAGGTAAAAAACTAAAGTATCCTGAAATTGTGTTAGATGATGCCCTAAGAACAGCAAAAAAGACTTTTTTTCGGTAATGATAACAGAAAAAACTACAATACACAAAATTTACTTGTACTACCTTATTGTAATTCATTTAAAGAAATTCCCCAACTGTTGAAAAACTTCAATGTAAATGTAGCATTTAAGAGTAAAAATACAATAAAAACAGCCTTAATAAAGAATTCTCCTGACATTACCAAGGGATGTGTATATCGTATTCCATGCAATGCTTGTGAAAATTACTATATTGGTCAAACTGGTAAAGCCATAGAAAAGAGAATTGAACAACATAAGAAAAGTGTCAGGTATGCTCAAGATAATAATGCACTCTTTGCTCACGTTAGAGATAAAAATCACCCTATTAATTGGTCAGGTGCAAAGAAATTGGTTCATTCAAATAACTTAGTGGAAAGAAACATCATAGAGTCCAGTTTCATGAAAGAAACCTTTGAAAACAACTTGAATATTGGTTATGGAATGTATAAACTCGACGCCTTTATATGTAAACAGATTTGTAAGCTATATAAAAAAAACATTAACCACTTAATGTAGAATTGGATGTATTGTGAATAATTAACGTCGTGGTGATATTAATATTTAGACCTAAGCTACCATTCATTAAAGGAAACAATTGTTTTATATAGTATGCATAAGTATATTGGCACTATATAGTGTTATGCTAGATATAACTATTGATATATACATGATTATATGTTTATGATATTAATGTTGTATATATATAAATGTATATATGCATATGTATGTGTGTATATGTACATATGTATATATATGTATGTGTATATATGTATGTGTATATATATGTATATATGTATGTGTATATGTATGTATGTGTATATATATATATATATATATATATATATATAAAAATATATATATATATATATATATATATATTTGTATGTTTGTGTATGTTTTGCTTATGTATTTATATAGATAAGGCTACCGTGTTTTCATATAAATAAACTGTACTGAAAGTAAAAAAGAAAAAAACAAGAAAATACCCGCCACTAGAAATGACCCTTTTTAGCAGGTGTCTAATGAGCTTGGGGACTCCTCGTACTCAACACCTGACTCAAGCCCAGGTAGCTGGTAAGGGAGTGTCATTGTTCTCTAAATCTCTATATGTATGTTCGTACGTTTGTTTTCCCTATAAAATGTAAAGAAACCTCTCTCAATAAATCATTCCTCTGAAGAAGTATCACGAGACTAGTCAGGACTTAAGCGTATATTTCGTATTCTCATTTTCCCTGTGGTTCTTCTGCATCTAAGCATCACGTTTTCCTGTGATTTTTACGCATAAATGGATATCACGTACTCCTTCCAGACTTTCTGTACGACTTTCCCTATCTTGGTATATATTATTAGAGAATTTACAGACGCCCTCACACGCGCCCATACTTCTAAAGAACACCTGCGGTTTCTTCGTGAATGCTGGGAGGAACAAGTCATTCCGAAATGCATGATAACGAAATCCCTATTGGAAATAGAAGATCAACCATTTGGTGATATACAGAGAAGTATATTAGAAAAGCATATAAATTCATTGAAAATTAAAAACCGAAGAACGTTTGAAGACTTAACAAGAAAAGGAGACATTTTGAAGCCTCAATACCAACGGATTGGAAAGACCCACTTCGAGGTTTCTGCTATGAAGAAATGAACGAGAAAGTGTATAGAAAACTCAAACAAAAGCATGACACGAAACTCAATGCATTGATAGAAAGTATCCCGTGGACTACAAACGTTAATCCAGAATGTGTGGTTAATTTGTCAAATAAAATTCTAGATAAAAATGTGAAGTGTGCCTTGGGATACGGTTTAAATTTCTCGATGTCATCAAGTGCAGTGAATAGTGTAGAAATTACAAATGGAGTGTGTAACCTGGAAAAATTCAGTGATATTTCTGTAGAAGAAGTAAATATGATTAAGGGTATTATATACAGCAATATGAAAAAACCAGTGGTTCCAAATTGCCCAAAAAGATTCAAGAGAGCAATTGCCGAATTGAAGCAAGATAGAAATATTAAGCTGACAAAAGCCGATAAATCTGGAGCACTGGTAATCTTGAATAAAAATGATTATATAGAAAAAATGGAAAACCTCTTGAGTGATGAAAACACATACATAGAATTAAGAAAAAATCCAATTGAGTTTGTGAATATTAGTTAAAACTAAAAAGGGAAAGAGTTACTAAAGGGGAATGAAGATCTGATAAAAAAGGTTTGTACAATATCACCAACATTGCCATATATGTATGGAACTATTAAAACTTATAAGCCAAATTATCCAGCTAGGCCAATAATTAGCTCTGTAGGTTCAGCAGCATATAAATTATCTAAGTATCTTGTGAATATCCTCAATCCTTTAGTTGGCACCATTTCATATTCAAATATAAAAAATAATGTAGACTTGATTAACAAACTGAATGAAGTACAGATCAACAGTACCTGTAGGCTTGTCAGTTTTGATGTAGTCTCACTATTCACAAAAGTACCTATTGATGACATGTTGGAATTTTTATCTGAAATATTAGATAATAGACAACTGAATCTACCATTCTCCAAACACACTTTAATAGAATTAATTAAACTATGTATAAAAGATTGTAAATTTGAATTCAATGGGAGATTTTATGCACAAACTTTTGGTATGGCTATGGGAAACCCTTTATCCCCAGTATTGAGCAATCTATATATAGAATTTTTTGAAAGCAGAATCTTAAATAACATCATACCTAATAATGTAAAATGGTTTCGATATATTGACGACATAATATGTGTGTGGCCAAGAAATGAAAATTTAGATAACTTTTTTCTTAGATTGAATAGTTTGGTACCATCAATAAATTTCACTATGGAGCTGGAGAATAATTGTACCCTACATTTTCTGGACTGTCGCATACATAGATGTAACAATAGTCTCAAGTTCAGTGTATACAGAAAGCCAACGAATATCTCGGCATATGTCCATTATTACTCAAACAAGGCAACTAAGTTAAGAAATCTGTATTTACTTTTATGTTTTTAAGAGCATTTCGAGTCTGCAGCCCTGAATATATTGATGACGAAATAAATGGGATTAGAGCAATAGGTAAAAAACTAAAGTATCCTGAAATTGTGTTAGATGATGCCCTAAGAACAGCAAAAAAGACTTTTTTTCGGTAATGATAACAGAAAAAACTACAACACACAAAATTTACTTGTACTACCTTATTGTAATTCATTTAAAGAAATTCCCCAACTGTTGAAAAACTTCAATGTAAATGTAGCATTTAAGAGTAAAAATACAATAAAAACAGCCTTAATAAAGAATTCTCCTGACATTACCAAGGGATATGTTTATCGTATTCCATGCAATGCTTGTGAAAAATACTATATCGTTCAAACTGGTAAAGCCCTAGAAAAGAGAATTGAACAACATAAGAAAAGTGTCAGGTATGCTCAAGATAATAATGCACTCTTTGCTCACGTTAGAGATAAAAATCACCCTATCAATTGATCAGGTGCAAAGAAATTGGTTCATTCAAATAACTTAGTGGAAAGAAACACCATAGAGTCCAGTTTCATAAAAGAAACCTTTGAAAACAACTTGAATATTGGTTATGGAATGTATAAACTCGACGCCTTTATATGTAAAGAGATTTGTAAGCTATATAAAAAAACATTAACCACTTAATGTAGAATTGAATGTATTGTGAATAATTAACATCGTGGTGATATTAATATTTAGACCTGAGCTACCATTCATTAAAGGAAACAATTGTTTTATATAGTATGCATAAGTATATTGGCACTAAATAGTGTTATGCTAGATATAAGTATTGATATATACATGATTATATGTTTATGATATTAATGTTGTATATATATAAATGTATATATGCATATGTATGTGTGTGTATATGTACATATGTGTATATATGTATGTGTATATATATGTATATATGTATGTATGTGTATATATATGTATGTATGTATATATGTATATGTATGTGTATCTGTATATATATATATATATATATATATATATTTGTATGTTTGTGTATGTTTTGCTTATGTATTTATATAGATAAGGCTACCGTTTTTTCATATAAATAAACTGTACTGAAAGTAAAAAAGAAAAAAACAAGAATATACCCGCCACTAGAAATGACCCTTCTTAGCATGTGTCTAATGAGCTTGGGGACTCCTCCTACTCAACACCTGACTCAAGCCCAGGTAGCTGGTAAGGGTGTGTCATTGTTCTTTAAATCTCTATATGTATGTTCGTACGTTTGCTTTCCCTAAAAAATGTAAAGAAACCTCTCTCAATAAATCAGTCCTCTGAAGAAGTATCACGAAACTAGTCAGGACTTAAGCGTATATTTCGTATTTTCATTTTCCCTGTGGTTCTTCTGCATATATATATATATATATATATTTATATCTATATATGTGTATATATATATATATATATATTCATATATATCTATATGTAACTATCCTTCTATATATATATATATATATATATACATATATATGTATGTATATATATATATATATATATATTCATATATATGCCCGGGTGTTTATAAACTTTTCAAAATTGTTTGAGTTTAGCTTCATCTTCATTTTAGCTGTGATTCTTTGCATGTTTTTTAGTCTAATATATTGTTCCATCTTTTAGTATTTATTAATTTTCATTTTTTTATCCCAAGGTATTTATAGCCTCCATCGTCTATGTACTTGATGACATTTCCATATGGCAGCTTTATCCCTTTTAGTTTTTGTTGCTATTTTTGTCTCTCTCTTTGGTAATTAAAACACTCTTTTCTATTCCAAACACCACCTCGATATATTCATGTGCAATTCTTACCACTAAGTTTAGTAAGATTATTTCCATATCTTCTTTACCGAACAGCTTAGTGTCCTCCATGGATATCATTTGGGTTATTCTGCTGCCTCCTTTCATCAGTTGGTATCCAACTTTGATCTTTCCGGCCACTCTTATGGGAATCATAGCTACGACGACGAGTAGTGAGAGATAGTGATTACCCTTGGAAGATTCCGCTCCTGATGTTGATCTTTTCAAGCCCTTGTACACAACATATTAGCATAGTTTTT
>NC_090739.1:86344675-86387175 GCF_036898095.1 Palaemon carinicauda
GCCACATTCCTGGATGTCTCCATTCCCCTTGTAGATGGGAATGATTAGGCTTCTTCTCCAATCCTCTGGCATCTTTTCCTCATTGAAGATCTTCTGCGCCAGGTCCCACAAGATATCTATGATTTCCTCTCCAAGACTCCTCCATACCTCTACTGGTATATTATCCGGTCCTGCAGCATTACTATTTTTCAGCTTCTTTACTGCTTGTTCTACCTCTCTTCTAGTCACTCCCATGGTAACTGCCTCGTTTGGGAGTCCATCTTCAATCACTGTTCTTGGGTTCTCTTCATTCAATAGTCCCTCAAAATAAGTATCCCCCTTCTTTTAATTTAATTCTCTTCTGCTAAAACTGTACCATTGCTATCTTTTGTTTACCTTATCTCTGTTAGGTCTTCAAATGCAGCATCTTGTGTATAAGCAATTTGTAATATTTTCTTCTCTCCTTCTGATGTTTCCATCTCTTTATAGACTTCATTTAACGTCTCTGCCTTTGACTTTGCTACTGCTCTTTTTGCTTCTTTCTTTTCTTGTTTATAGTTTCCTTTATCCTGCTCTTGTCCTGATAGATCTGCCTTCTTCTTGGCTTCTTTCTTGGTTTCTACCCTTTCTTGTACCTCATCATTCCACTACCACAATTTCTTATCATTTGGGGGTCTTCTACCTGATGACTTTCCAAGTACTTCCCTCACCGATCCTCAGAATCCCTTTACTATTCTCGGTCAACCATTCTTGTACATCCTCACATAACCTTACTGCTTCCAGCACTCTTTCCTTAAACAAGACTCTCAGTTCATCCTCTTTCAATTTCCACCACTTAATCTTTGGCTCCATTCTCTTCTTTTTTACTTCTCCTACAATTCCTTAGTCTGCAATCAATTACCACTAACCTGTGTTGCACTGATACACTCTCCCCATTTATCACCTTGCTATTTTTAACTTCCTTCTGATGGTCTCTCTTGCACAGCAGCAAACCTATCTGGCTCTCACTGCCACCAAGGCTGTTAGTAAAAAATCTGTTAATCTTCTTCTCAAAGAAGCCACTACAAATTCAATCACTTTTTCTACTTCATTATTTCCCTCGCACACATCCAACCTCCATGCACTTTCTCTATCCCTTCCCTACTAATTCCGAAGGGGCAATTCAGATCTCCTACTATAATTTCCCTTTCCCCTGTAAGAATTATTTTAAGCTTCTGGTTCTTCTCCTCCCATAATGTATCCTTCTCCTCCTGTGTACATACAGTTTGCGGGGCATATGCACACACCATATTGACTATTGTTGCTCCCAGTCCCAGCTTTAAACTCATAACTTTATAATTTTTTCCTTTTCATTCCATTCAAACTTTCCTTCAAATCTTTCGACAATATTATTCCCACACCATTTCTTCCTTCCACATTTGCTCCAGCGTAATAAAATTTACAACCTTCGCCTACTTCTCTTGCCTTATTCCCTTTCCACCTGGTCTCCTGTATAAAGAGCATTCCAATCTTCCTTTCTCCCCTATCTTATATATATATATATATATATATACTGTATATATATATATATAAATATATATATATGTATATATATATATATATATATATATATCTTCTTCTTTGTCCATATCTTTTCCCACTTCTGTATGGGGTCGATTTTTCAGGTTAGCTTTCTCCATCTACCTCTGTCCTACACCTCATCACCAGTTAATTCCTTTGATCGAAGGTCATCCCTGACACAGTCTAACCACCTTTGCTCTGGTCTCCCTCTCCTCATTCCCTGTACTTCCAATTCCATCACTCTCCTTCCAATATACTGTTCATCTCTTCTCTTGACATGACCATACCACCTCAGTCTAATTTCTTGTATCTTATCTGATAGTTTTTCTAATTCCTGTGGTACCACTAATTACTTCATTCCGTATCTTATCTCTTCTTGAGACCACACATCCATCTCAACATTCTCATTTCTGCCACATCCATCTTCTTCTCTTCTGTGTTCTTTATTGGCCACGTAACTGCTACAATACACCATTGCCGGTGTCACAACTATCCTCTGTACTTTACTTTTCAACTTAACCCTTATTTTCCTGTCGCATAGTATTCCACGCACTTTTTTCCAATTCTTCCATCTTGCTTATATTCTTTTGTTTATTTCTGCCCTCAGGTCACCATCCTCTGCAACTGTTGAACTTAAAATACTGAAATTTTTCACTCTTTTTAATCTCTCTCCTTGTGAATTAACTTCTCCATTCTCACTATTTTTCAATCTCAAATACTCTGTCTTTTTCCTTCTGATCTTCAATCCTCTATTTTTTTATTTCTCTTCTCTAATCGTCCAGTATCTCTTCTACTACCTCTCACCTAGTGCTACACAGTATAACATCATCAGCAAAAAGCATACACCAAGGAGACTGATCTCTAATATCTTGTGTTACTACATCCATGACCAGATCAAATAGGTAAGTGCTCTATGTAGACCACTGATGTAGTCCCACATTTAATGGGAAACTTTCCGTTAGGCCTATACTGCTCTTAACATTTGCTTCTGCCTATTCATACAAATCTTGAGTGATTCTTACGTATTTCTCAGGGACTCCATTTTCTCTCATACATCTCCACAGCTCCTGACGTGGTACTCGATCTTATTCCTTCTCCATATCAATAAAGACCATATGTAATCCTTTCTATTTTTCCTGATGTTTTTCTGTCGTATGCCTCAAAGCAAATATTGCTTCTACAGTCCCTCTTCCAGGCATGAATCCAAATTGTTCCTCACCAATTGTTGTTTCATTTCTGGATCTCTTCTCAATAATCTTCTCCTTCATTTTTATATTATGGCTTATTAGATTTCTACCTCTATAATTGCCACATTCTTGGATGTCTCCATTCCCTTTGTAGATGGGAATGATTAGGCTTCTTCTCCATTCCTCTGGCATCTTTTCCTCATTGAAGATCTTCTGCGCCAGGTCCCACAAGATATCTATGATTTCCTCTCCAAGACTCCTCCATACCTCTACTGGTATATTATCCAGTCCTGCAGCATTACTATTTTTCAGCTTCTTTACTGCTTGTTCTACCTCTCTTCTAGTCACTCCCATGGTAACTGTCTCGTTTGGGAGTCCATCTTCAATCACTGTTCTTGGGTTCTCTTCATTCAATAGTCCCTCACAATAAGTATCCCCCTTCTTTTGATTTAATTCTCTTCTGCTAAAACTGTACCATTGCTTTCTTTTATTTGCCTTATCTGTGTCAGGTCTTCAAATGCAGCATCATGTGTATAAGCAATTCATAATATTTTCCTCTCTTCTTCTGATTTTTCCATCTCTTTATAGACTTCATTTAATAACTCTGCCTTTGCCTTTGCTACTGCTCTTTTTGGACCTTTATTTGCTTGTTTATAGTTTGCTTTATCCTGCTCTTGTCCTGATAGATCTGCCTTTTTCTTGGCTTCTTTCTTGGTTTTTACCCTTTCTTGCACCTCACCATTCCACCACCACAATTTTTTATCATTTGGGGGTCTTCTACCTGATGATTTTCCAAGTACTTCCTCACCGATCCTCAGAATCACATTACTTTTCTTGGTCAACCATTCTTGTACATCCTCATATAACCTTACTACTTCCAGCACTCTTTCCTTAAACAAGACTCTCAGTTCATCCTCTTTCAATTTCCACCACTTAATCTTTGGGTCCATTCTCTTCTTTTTACTTCTCCTACAATTCCTTAGTCTGCAATCAATTACCACTAACCTGTGTTGCGCTGATACACTCTCCCCATTTATCACCTTACTATTTCTAACTTCCTTCAGATGGGCTCTCTTACACAGCAGCAAATCTATCTGGCACTCCCTGCCACCAAGGCTGTTAGTAATCAATCTGTTAATCTTTTTATCAAAGAAACCACCTCAAATTCAATTACTTTTTCTACTCCATTATGTCCCTCGTAAACATCCCAACCTCCATGTACTTTCTCTATCCCTTCCCTACTAATATCGAAGGGGCAATTCAGATCTCCTGCTATAATTTCCCTTTCCCCTGTAAGAATTATTTTAAGCTTCTGGTCCATCTCCTCCCAGAATGTATCCTTCTCCTCCTGTGTACATACAGTTTGCGGTGCATATGCACACACCATATTGACTATTGTTGCTCCCAGTCCCAGCTTTAAACTCATAACTTTATCATTTTTCCTTTTCACTCCATTCAAACTTTCCTTCAAATCTTTCGACAATATTATTCCCACACCATTTCTTCCTACCACATTTGCTCAAGTGTAATAAAATTTACAACCTTCGCTTAGTTCTCTTGCCTTATTTTTTTTCCACCTGGTCTCCTAAATACAGAGCACTCCAATCTTCCTTTCTCCCCCATCTTATATATATATATATATATATACATATATATATATATATATATATACATATATATATATATATATATATACACACATATATATATATATATATATATACATACATATATATATATATATATATATATAAATATCTTCTTTGTCCATATCTTTTCCCACTTCTATATGGGATCGATTTTTCAGGTCAGCTTTGTCCATATACCTCTGTCCCACACCTCATCACCAGTTAATTCCTTTGATCGAAGGTCATCCCTGACACAGTCTACCCACCTTTGCTTTGGTCTCCCTCTCCTCATTCCCTGTACTTCCAATTCCATCACTCTCCTTCCAATATACTGTTCATCTCTTTTCTTGACATGACCATACCACCTTAGTCTAATTTCTTGTATCTTATCTGATAGTTTTCTAATTCCTGTGGTACCACTAATTACTTCATTCCGTATCTTATCTCTTCTTGAGACTACACACATCCATCTCAACATTCTCATCTCTGCCACATTCATCTTCTTCTCTTCTGTGTTCTTTATTGGCCACGTCACCGCTCCATACACCATTGCCGGTGTCACAAGTGTCCTCTGTACTTTACTTTTCAACTTAACCCTTATTTTCCTGTCACATAGTACTCCACGCACTTTCTTGCAATCCTTCCATCTTGCTTATATTCTTTTGTTTATTTCTGCCCTCAGGTCACCTTCCTCTGCAACTGTTGAACCTAAATACCTGAAATTTTTCACTCTTTTTAATTTCTCTCCTTGTAAACTTTCTTCCCCATTCTCACTATTTTTAAATCCCAAATACACTGTGTTTTTCCTTCTGATCTTCAATCCTCTATTTTTTTTATTTCTCTTCTCCACTCCCCCAGTTTCTCTTCTACTACCTCTCACCTAGTGCTACACAGTGTAACATTATCAGCAAAAAGCATACACCAAGGAGACTGATCTCTAATACCTTGTGTTACTACATCCATGACCAGATCAAATAGGTAAGGGCTCTATGCAGACCACTGCTGTAATCCCACATTTAATGGGAAACTTTCTGTTAGGCCTATACTGCTCTTAACATTTGCTTCTGCCTATTCATACATATCTTGGATGATTCTTACGTATTTCTCAGGGACTCCATTTTTTCTCATACATCTCCACAGCTCCTGACGTGGTACTCGATCTTATTCCTTCTCCGTGTCAATAAAGACCATATGGAATCCTTTCTATTTTTCCTGATGTTTTTCTGTCGTATGCCTCAGAGCAAATATTGCCTCTAGAGTCCCTCTTTCAGGCATGAATCCAAATTATTCCTCACCAATTGTTGTTTCATTTCTGAATCTCTTCTCAATAATCTTCTCCTTCATTTTTATATTATGGCTTATTAGCTTGCTGCCTCTGTAGTTGCCACATTCCTGGATGTCTCCATTCCCCTTGTAGATGGGAATGATTAGGCTTCTTCTCTATTCCTCTGGCATCTTTCCCTTATTGAAGATCTTCTGCGCCAGGTCCCACAAGATATCTATGATTTCTTCTCCAAGACTCCTCCATACCTCTACTGGTATATTATCCGGTCCTGCAGCATTACTATTTTTCAGCTTCTTTACTGCTTGTTCTACCTCTCTTCTAGTCACTCCCATGGTAACTGTCTCGTTTGGGAGTCCATCTTCAATCACTATTCTTGGGTTCCCTTCATTCAATAGTCCCTCAAAATAAGTATCCCCCTTCTTTTAATTTAATTCTCTTCTGCTAAAACTGTAACGTTGCTATCTTTTATTTGCCTTATCTGTGTTAGGTCTTCAAATGCAGCATCTTGTGTATAAGCAATTCGTAATATTTTCTTCTCTCATTCTGGTGTTTCCATCTCTTTATAGACTTCATTTAATGTCTCTGCCTTTGCCTTTGCTAATGCTCTTTTTGCTTCCTTCTGTTCTTGTTTATAGTTTGCTTTATCCTGCTCTTGTCCTGATAGATATGCCTTCTTCTTGGCTTCTTTCTTGTTTTTTACCCTTTCTTGCACCTCATCATTCCACCACCACAATTCTTTATCATTTGGGGTTCTTCCTGATGACTTACCAAGTACTTCCTCACCGATCCTCAGAATCACTTTACTATTCTCGGTCAACCATTCTTGTACATCCTCATATAACCTTACTACTTCCAGCACTCTTTCCTTAAACAAGACTCTCAGTTCATCTTCTTTCAATTTCCACCACTTAATCTTTGGGTCCATTCTCTTCTTTTTACTTCTCCAACAATTCTTTAGTCTACAATCAATTACCACTAACCTGTGTTGCGATGATACACTCTCCCCATTTATCACCTTGCTATTTCTAACTTCCTTCAGATGGGCTCTCTTACACAGCAGCAAATCTATCTGGCACTCCCTGCCACCAAGGTTGTTAGTGATCAATCTGTTAATCTTCTTATCAAAGAAGCCACTGCAAATTCAATTACTTTTTCTACTCCATTATGTCCCTCGCACACATCCCAACCTCCATGCACTTTCTCTATCCCTTCCCTACTAATTCCGAAGGGGCAATTCAGATCTCCTACTATAATTTCCCTTTCCCTGTAAGAATTATTTTAAGCTTCTGGTCCATCTCCTCCCAGAATATATCCTTCTCCTCCTGTGTACATAGAGTTTGCGAGGCATATGCACACACCATATTGACTATTGTTGCTCCCAGTCCCAGCTTTTCAAGATAGCGAAGATCAGGTTGAAACTCTCCTGAATGAGCGAGTATTCACGAACACAGAGCCTCTCATTGCAACCATCCAAAGGAACAAAGGGCAAAGCTTTGCCAGTGAACAGATTTGTGCACCAGCAGTTATGCTTATGTATATATATATATATATATATATATAGATGGACAGATAGAACGATAGACAGACGTATAAATAGATAGATCAATAGACAGACACATAAATAGATAGAGATATGTGTAAGTGCCTATGTTCATTTTTGTATTTATAAGTGTTTATATATATAACATCTATAGCCAATATTTTTTTTCCATACCCTTCAATGCCCTAAATTCAATTTTATCTATTTTATCTAACATCGGAATTTCGATATCAGACTTTTTGAAGATGGTATGTCTGACTCAACGAAAAATGACAGCGAAACAGATATTTCTTTCGGAAACAGATTCTTATTGCGTCACAAACTACGGGAATGGGCCGGATACTTAACGTTGTCAAAGTTATTTCGGAAGGGATATAAGAAAAAATACTAGAATTGGGAAATGTAGTCAAGATTTGTGAGGATAATATTCAGGAATTCCAGCAATATATATTTGTTTTCATAAATGTTTCCTTCGTAAAGTAATATAGATACACAAACACACACACACACACACACTATATATATATATATATATATATATATACAAACACACACACACACACACACATATATATATATATATATATGCAACAACAACAACAACAACAACAACAAAAACAACAACAAATGCAGCTGTTTTTAGTCTTCTGCAGGACAAATGCCACAGACATATCAATTCATGTCTGAGGATTCGCCAGTTTCCATCATCATGCTGGCAACCGCTGATAGGTAAGTGATAGTGGGATGTTTCAGTCTGGTGTGGCTGATACACCATACAACATAAAGCTATGAACTCGGGAGGATGGATTTTTATTTAACAATTAATCATGGAATAACTTTAATTAATGAAATCCTGAAATGAATAACAGCGTTATTTACTTGACTATTAATTTTTCAGTCACTTAAAGTTAATGATGACTCCCGGACATAGCTCGTGCTCGACGACCCATACTGCTTCCCGGGATTAGTCTTTTATTTCACTTCCCAGGTGTGAGCATAACACCTAATGCTCCTCCTACCCGTCAAAATCGATCTTAGGGGAGGTACAAGAGCCGATATGAATGTGGCACACTCTTTGGGGTATTTAACATTCATCTTGAACTGGTTGCTACCTGATGCCATCTCACACTTCGACATGTGAGGTGGGGGAGGGGGTTAGAAAGAGGGAGTTAAAAGGTGTGTGTCAAGAGTTCGTTTGGCACCATTGCGTCAACGTGGTTACACAACTGGCGATATCCATTGCCATCGTTTCTCAAGAGGTCATAAGCCATTACTCCCTGACCTTTATAACTTTATCATACATATCTGCATAACACTGATTGCTTACAGCAAACTACGTTAAGGTTTCAGCGGTCGAAAAAGGGTTATATACATACTGTATATATATATATATATATATATGTATATATATATATATATATAATATATATATGTATATATATATATATATATATACATATACATATATATATATATATATATATATACGTATATACATATATATACATACATATATATATATTATATATATATTTATATATATATATATATATATATATATATATATATATATATATGTACATATATATATATATATATATATATATATATATATATATATATATATATATATATATATATATATATATATATATATATATATATACCCATATATATATATATATATATATATATATATATATATATATATATATATATATATATATATACATATATATATATATATATATATATATATATATATATATATATATATATATATATATATATATATATATATATATATATATATATATATATATATCATAAATTGTGAGTTGATTGTGAAATGCCTGATGCTTGTCGAAGGCAAAGTACTAACTCGGAGTATCGGAGAAAAACTACAGGAGCTGGCAAAATAATTAAATGCTCTCAAGAGGTGAAAGCTTAGGGTAAATATAAGAAAAAGCAAGGTTCTGAAAATAATGCATACCCGAAAATATAAACAAATCACTCTCAGTATGACTCTAAAAAGAATAAAAACAGCAGACTATTACAAAGATGTATTAATAAATACGCCAGATCTCGGTAAGATGAAAAGAGAGATGATCCATTGAAAAGATAAATAGAAGTTAGTATCAACATGTGCAAGAGATTAGGAATCATTCCCTATTGTTAAGGAAGTAAGAATTTTATGAAGTGAATGTTTTACTACATTTCATTCATGAAATATATTGTAAAATATCAATGGCCACGCAAAGAAAGGGTTGATCTCTTAGGGTAAATTGAAGTGTAATGAATATAAGTAATATATTTTCAAAGGGTGAGAAATTAAGAAAATAAATAAAAGAGGTAGTGAAATGTTTAAGATAAATGGTAAGACATAGATTGGTTGTTTTTAAGTATGGGAGAAAAGAGGGGAGAATTTGAAACTTTGCAGAAAAAGAATGAGATGGTGACCTATAGGAGGCAGGATGTGGGAGTGGGTGTTGGGAAATAAGAGAATCTTGAAGTTTTTCTGTGAACATTTATTTTTTCATATGTTGTAAATCAATTTCGATGACTAATAAGGTAAGGGGAGAAATTGGGGGATCATTGCACTTCCAGTATATGTAGAATAACTATCCCCTTATGCTAAAATTTATCATAATTGTATCTAATAAAAAATATTCCTTGTTATTATGACCACTCGCTAGATAGTAACACTCCATTTTTGAGATGATATGAGATGTAATGAGAAGAGTTATTTACATCATTTTCAAATGCAACTGAAAGGCAAATGGTAGTGGACGATTTGTTTGTGCATGAGTATTAGGTCTGAGAGTTAATTAATGACTAAGCACCTCAAAGCAGAATGGTTAAGAATGAGTCTCTCCACACTATTAATCGGTGAAATTTTGCATATGACAAAAAATAACAATGACTAAAGATAAATTCATAAGTAGGGCACCTGTATATCATCCAGAAGAGGACGGTTATATTATCTAAAGAAAGCAAAGCAATAAGGGCCTCTATAGATGTGGATTATATAGAAATGAAATGCAGCAAAAACAGCAACACGTTTAATCAATTCGCGTTACTCGAGCTGCTGGACATTCGTAAAGGAAGGCCGTAACTATCATACAGCCAATTATAATAAGTCCTGTTGTAAATGTTGAAGAAAATATTGATTTTACTACTAATATTCTCCCCTTAGCTGTTAAGATACTTATTCTCCGTTATTTGAGATTGACGATGATGATGATAATGTTTACTTTATTGATAGGTCATATAGTTTTTATCTATGCTTAGATAGTATAATTGCAGTGGGAGTAAAGTAGATATTGTTACTCGTGACAGTCATTGCACCATATTTTATACAAAGACTCTCAGCTAGGAACTGTCGGATTGCCAAAAACATTGTGACCCAACCCAGAGCCTATCTTAATTCAGACATTAAAAATAACGTTGTTGTTCAGCACTGCCACAAAGCTATCCCGGGAGAAATCGAGAGCAGGCCTATTGGCTGGGGGAGGATCAGAAAACAAGGCCAATGACTATTAGGGCATCCGGCAGGGCCAATGACCCCTCCTCCCATCATGGGCTGAAAGAGGTATTTTGTCGCAGGAACTGGTAGGCAGTCTTTATTTGCTTTTCAATCCTCTCGGAACATAGGCAACGCTCCTCTGGCCTCCGTACAGGACGCAACAACGTCTTTTTATCAAGGGAAGGTTTCTGTATGAGAACATATCATTAAAATCCTTGCCCAGCCTTCCATCTCCCTTTTTAATCATATCCCATCCTTTCGATTTATCCTTAACAAAAATCCTACTGACTGAACCTTTATTAATTATCCCATCATTACATCCCAACCATGTGTGCCATTTTCTCCTAACCTTAATTACCTCACCCTACGATAATGTTAATTTCCATGCTATGGTGCTCCAAGTTCATTTCTGCTTAATAATTGTAAACACGTGACTTCATCATGTTCCTAGCCTATTGAAGTAATTTGCGTATGTAATCGATTGATAACTTAATAAATTTTTCCTTTCCAGGGAATGAGATAGTGTTTGTTGAAGTCATCCACGGTCCGTCCAATTTCACCTTGGGATAAGCTTAATTCACCATGAATAACATTGTACCGCACATGTTTTACATTCAAATATTGCAATGGTATTTTCTCTTTTTAATGTATATTCTCGCTCTACATGTCTTTGTCAACATAGTCAGTTTGAGCATGTTTCTTCTTGAATTGAAATGTTTAATTTTTTGTGACCTCCTACTGAAACTGTTGTATGAAAAGTTCGCTGTCTATAAGTATAAAATTAGTTGCATTCGCCTCATCTCTCAAATATCACCTAACTGGCACCTTGCACATTGCTGACCAGGCGAGTGTCCAATCCCTACTGCCTATCCCCTCACTTCTCTGCTCTACTGTTTAAAGATACCGCCTACCTAACCTGCTTCTGGAACATGCCACCTCAATAAGACTACTGCCGTTTGCAAGCAGAGAAGCGTTCGCAGAGTTTCAGCGTGATGAAGTCCAGTTTTGCGTTAAGGGCGTGTCTCAGTCAAGCATCAAAGCAGATTACGTTTTTGCAGTAATCCCTCGCGACACTATCCCAGAAATCTCCGATTTTTCTGCGCGAGCAAGGGGCTATACAAATAACGTAAGCCGCCCTCAAATCATACTTACTGGAGCAGTACTGACCATTAACCGGCCTACATACCAATTTTTTTTCAGCTCTTACAACAACCATTGGAGGACCAAAAGACTTTGCTTGCCTTTGTGGAAATGAACTCTATCACTGGCCTTTAACCTGCCACAGACTATCCTCATCATGCTGTGAATCTACTGACAGCCCTTTTTGGTACAGCGTTTATCTGCCCCTTTACGTTCTACCATCCAGATGTCGACATTTTGCCCATGAATGACCTGATGACTAAAATCGAAGCCCTTCTGAACAGCCACTTCCCCACCTTCCAGACCTCCATCAACGCCTTCAGTCCTGACGAAATAGACAGCCATGTGAATGCAGAAGGACGCAGAAGCCTACCCTGTGACGTGCCGGAGGGGGGACTAAACTACCAATCATCAACACATACCAACCCTCTCTAATGCCCTAAACAACAACCTCTCAAACCACTTGCTGACACATATCGGCCACAGTTCTGCTACTACCACTCCAAATTCAGGGCTGCTGTGAAGAAATGTGTGAATGGTTGCCATTGGTCAAAAATATTATAAGTAGGCCTTTACTTGCTGCAGTGGCCTCCCCCATCACTAATCTTTTCTTCTTACATGATCCAGGTATGAGCGTGTGGTTTTTGATAGACAAGGATGCTTGCTATTTTCTTCTGCCAAGGCCACTATCTCAGACACAACGTAGTCTGTCTAAGTCTGCTTAAGTCGGCCTGGTAGCTGCCAATGGATCTACGATACGGTTATGGAACCTTAACATTATCATTTCTAAATGCAAACTATATTTGGAAGTTTCTCATTTTGACATGATGGCCGATCCTCAGTGCAGATTTTCTCTCACATTTTCACATCCAGGTCGATATAGCTCACCGACGATTAGTCAACATTTATTCATACCCCTTTCCTCATCAGTACACTGACGGATGTCTACGACCACCTCCTCACATCGTACCTGGATGTTTTCCTTCCAGATATTCCTAAAACTCCAATGGTTCCCACTAAATACGATTATTATCACCATATCAAGATGACAGGGAACCGAGTATTCTCTAGATTCAGGTGTCTGGCGGTGGATCAGCAGCTAAATAACCGTTCACCGAAATGGTAGAAATGGTCCTTTGCCAAAAGGCCTCAAACTCATAGTCGTCACACATACAAATCAATCTGAAGATAAATGGCTCTCTGCATCCGATTGGGGATTACAGGTGCATGAACATGCAGGTAAAACCGGATCACTAACCCTTCCCAAACATCACTGACATGACCCCCTACTTGCACATAGCAAAGGTTTTCTTTATCTTCGACCTCCATAAAGGGTATTATCGGGTGGCTATGAACGCAGAAATATTCACCGAGACTTCTATCACTACCCCCTTCAGTACATACTCCTTAAATTACTCCTATTATTGCGTTCGTAATGCTGGGCCCCTTTTCAAGGTCTTGTGGACGCCATCTTTGTGGAACTCCTCTTCTGTATATGTTACATGGACGACATACTTGTGTTCTCTTCCTCCAAAGAGGAACACTTCAATCACCTACCCATCGTGCTCGACCGCCTGCAACAGAATGACCTTGTTGTCTGGTACAACAAGTGTACCTTTGGCGCCAACGAAGTATTCTTCTTAGGGCACCTCATCACTAATGAAGAAGTCTACCCTATCCATGAGAGGGTAAGCAGCCATTCAAAACTTCCCCACGCCCTGAACAGTCAAGGCACTGCAAGAATTCTTGGGCATGATCAACTATTATCACCATTTGCTGCCATCTATCGCTGCCACTCACCCGCGCCCCCACCCCCGCCCAATGCCTCCCTTAAGGGCGAGCTGAAGGACCTGAATTGGGCCCCTTTAAGAAGTGACCTTCTGTAATGCAAAGAATGCCCTATCAACTGCTGATTCACTCACTTTTCCCATACCATATGCATCTCTCCTTCTCTGCACTAATGCCAGCGACGTAGTAATTGGGTCAGTACTCGAGCAGGTGTTCAATGTCTCGCCCCGCCCATTGACCTTCTTCAGTAGAAAACAGTCAAATTCAGAATCCGGCTACTCTACCTTCAACTGTGAATTGCTGGCGGTGCACTAAGCGGTCCGTTACATTTGCCACTTCTTGGAAGGTAAGCCCTTCATCATTCGCAAAGATCACATGACTCTGGTGCACGCCTTCACTTGACATACTGATGCCTGGTCCTCCCATTATCCCCGACATATCTCCGCCATGGCTGAATACAATTGTACCCTTCAACATATCATCATGTCTCTTGGAAAATTAATCCCATTGGCGATGCCCTGTCAGGAACCACATTGGCCGCCATTCACCTTTTAGCCCAACAAAGAGATCCAGAGTACCAACCATATAGGACATCCTGCACATCACTCTGTTGGAAGGACACCCCTCTCAACATCTGCCTTACTCTCCGGATGGATATTGTTATTTTGTATTCCTGGGCATATTACTGCTGACAGGAGTACCATTATCACCTCTGAATTGTAGACATTATTAGAAAATCTCCTATGAATCATCCTTCTTCTGACAATTGCATACAACCGTGCTGCCAACTGAATGGTTCAACATTTTCACTGAATCCTCAAAGCAGATTTGATGTCCCAGTGAAAAGACTCCAACTGGTTTACCCAGCTTCCCTGGGCCCTCCAGAAACTAAGGATTACTCCTAAAATGCTCTCGATGTCTCAGCAGCTGAAATGGTGCATTGCAACCTGTTTGTCGTTTCTGCCTATATTCTTCAGTCTACAACCTCCTCCAACCAACTCCAGCGCTTACATTACGTTGTAGGAAAATTTGCTCCAAGGTGACATACTTACAAGCCCCTAATCAAGCAACACATATGGACAGATCTGCATTCTGCAGCGCATGTTTTCCTACCCAACGATACTAACAAGTCACCGCTACCCGCCCCCTTACACTGGTAATTTCCTCGTTATCCACAGTGAGTCAAAAGCCTTCCTAAGCAAGGAGGTTTGGGTCTCCATTGCTTGCCTAAAACCTGTATATCTCCTGCCAGATGACCAGTCTATAGTGCGCCTCTCAAGAGCCCTATTTCGCGTGTGTCATTTTCAAGGTGGCAGGGAGACATGTACTCTACATATTTCATACACGTCCATTGTATCTAAGTATTTTCTTTTTTCTAGTTTTGTATATTCTCACTCTACCCCTCTCTGTCAACAAAACCTGTTTGGGCCTTTTTTTCTAGAATTGATCTCCTTGAGTTTTTTTTACCTTATTTTACTGAAACTGTTGTATAAAAAGCTCACTGTCTGTTGAAGTAAAGTTAGTGGCCTCGCAAAACATTCTCTGTAGATCTCCCAGTGTAAATGTTTCACTTAGAATAGTATTTTGTAAGTATATTTTTTGTCGGTAGATATTGTCTTAATGCCAGCTGGTGACCTTGACCTTTTTTTCGTTGTTCTTTTGATCATGCTCTGAGTCCTTGGACAAGGCACGACTCCGCGGGCGTAACAATATACATGTTAGGATTGAATCAGAGTTAGAGGCATGTTAAAAATAAAAATAAGTACAAAAAAACTTTTCATGTGGCATAGCATCAAATTTATGGTCTATAGTAAAATAAAATTTTAACAATTGATCAAAGTCAAAAAGACATAACCATGATCCAAAGACGCCTAGTAGTCGGATTTCAAATTCGTCATTGAATGTCTCCCTATCCTTTTGATATGTCAAGTAAGAAAAATGTTTTCAGAAAGAAGAACAGGTTTTTATATGCATAAAAAATCTTAAATTTATTGTGAATTACTAAAATATCCACTGAATAGTCAATTAGGCTAAGTGGCAGAAGCTAGTGGCACAGCAATCTGGTATGTTGCATCGTAATAAGATGATAAATGGGAGAAAGATATATACATACACACACACATATATATATATATATATATATATACATATATATACTGTATATATATATATATATATATATAAATAGATGTATATATACACACATAATATATATATATATATATATACACACATATAAATAGATGTATATATACACACAATATATATATATATATATATATATACATATATATATATATATATATATATGTTATGCGCACTAATAGGAGAGGTATACAATTCCAAAACTGAATTTTGTGGTCACAATGTAATACTACAGTGACCAGATGACCCTGAATCAACCTTAACATTTTTCTTTTTAAACATATACCAGGTGAAGGTTACGATACAAGAGAGAGAGAGAGAGAGAGAGAGAGAGAGAGAGAGAGAGAGAGATCTAAGGGGGTATGAGTATGAGAGGACACTAACCTAATTTTTTAATACAGACGTCCCGAGTATTAATGCGTGGCTGAATTGTGATATTGGGATTATGAAAAATAGTACCCACTCCTCCACAAAAAAAACAGAAAAAAAAAACAGTGAAAGATGAGTTGCATTACCTACAGAATCATCTTCCCTATTATTCATTGAAGTAAATATTCACGTATGCCTATTTATTAATACCAATACTTGGAATAAATGTTTAAAGGCATATATCTTGGTTTTATATGTTTCTTACTCATCATCAAATTCAACAAGGTCGGGTGTCCTAAATGAAGATTAATAAGGATTGTTGGGATCATATCCATGCTGGTCTAATGGAAGTGGATATTTTTCTCTAATCCTACTGACCCTCTGCGAACAAACGGTTAAATCACATAGTAAGATGACGGTAAATTTCTCCAATAATTTGTAATGGACAATTTTATATAGTGTTGAGGCTGTAATTACGGCAGCTAGTTCTTATTCTTACAAATAAAATCTTTATTTATCATTTTAGTAATAGATTGTATTTGAAACATACACAATAGTAATGGCTACGATTGCATTAAACTTACACTATATACAGCAGGGAAAAACAGTAAATTCAAGGTGAATATAATCAGACAACAATCGTTCTTTGCTTTATGTCACAAAATGATTTTTTAAAATATAGAATTTAAAAAATCTAAATGAATGAAATAATTGTTTATTGGAAGACTTTTGACAGTTCAGCTTGGAGACAGAATTACATCAACAATCACATGTAGGCCTTTGGGTTAAAGAGGATGTCACTTACAGATGAAGGAAGCCTGTTTCCAAACTTGAAGGACAATAGTAGTGGAGACTGTGGTGTGAAAGCTTTACAAACTGAACAGGTTAACATTTTGAGTTTTTCAAACCTCAATGTGTATCTGTACTGCTAACAGAGATATCTTAGCTTGCATGTGTGAAATTTCTTTCCATGATTTGTTCTAATTACCCTTCATCTTCCGTTTTTTTATTGAATAATTTTCTATTCCCTATATATAACACTTTCAACTTGTAATAACTTTGATTTCTCGTTTCCTTCATCTATTTTACCATTAATATTAATTTCTGTTCACGTATTCATCATACTCCTGTACTGTTTCTCCTTTCATCACCTCACTCTACTCCAGATAATTTTATTCCAGTATCTTGAGCTCACCAGAGTATGTTTGGTGAAGCAACTTCTCTGTTTGGTTGTATTCTACGCTGAATGTTAGTTTACAAACTTTAGCATTGGGTGTTAAACCTTCTTTATCATGCATTTATGTGACACATGAATCTTAGTTATTTGTTGATCTTAGCACTATAGTTATCTACATCTCTGGACTTGTTTTTAAGTCTGTTTCACTGTGAATTTTGATTGTGACATACGTCAGTAAACAATTGATAGTAATTCATTAAAATTACCCCTAATGAATTACTATCAATTGTGTCACGTGGTGGGTCGGGAAGTCGGGGAAAGCTCGCTGGTAAGAGACTGATGTCTCGCCAGGGAAATCCTGAACCGCAGATTAGCAGTTAGGTTCCGACTTCATTTATGGCCTCTCGTGGCATGGTCGGAATCGACCTGGCCTTTCATTAGAAGAGGCTAGCGTTCGATCCAAAGTATAATCTAGAAATTTATTTCTATTTGAGCACGATGTTGTGTTGATATTTATCCATATTGACTCATTATGGGTAATTTGAATGAATTACTATCAATTGTGTTACGTGGTGGGCCGGGAAGACGGGGAAAACTCGCTGGTAAGAGACTGATGTCTCGCTAGGTAAATCCTAAACCGCAGATTAACAGTTAGGTTCCGACTTCTTTTATGGCCTCTCGTGGCATGGTTGGAATCGACCTGGCCTTTCATTAGAAGGGGCTAACATTCGATCACAAGTATGAGCTATAAATTTATTTCTATTTGAGCACGATGTAGTGTTGATATTTATCCATATATATATATATATATATATATATATATAGATATAGATATATATATATATATATATATATATATATTTTTGGGCTCAAGCCATGTCGTCCTGATGGAAGTTCCTATAGGGTAGCTTCCTAGGGTATATTACAACTACGGCGATATTCCCAGAGAATTTACCTTAAGGTACCAGAATTCTAACTCCTGGAGCGAGTATCCCTCGTGAAAGGGATATCGCGACATATCAGAGGACGTATTCTAGACACGTCACATGGCAATCTACGACCTGAACAGAGATTCGTCTCGTAGGAGGGAGATTGACGAGATACGAATTCGGGAAAGAAAAAGGGGAGCCGCTCCCAAGGCTTCCCTATCCCCCGATTCGTATGCGTGCCTGGCGCCAATCCTGGCGCCATCTGTATTCCTTTTTGCGTAGCTTAACAACTCGGTGTTTTTTCCTGTTTTTCTCGCAAATCTTGGATTTATTCAGCTTTTCATGGCTTCTTCGTCTTCGTTGACCTCGGATAAGTTGAGTATAGTGTCTGTTATGTATAAATGTAGGCTCTTGGTAAAATTTTGAGTGATTAATAGGATTAATCTTTGATACAAGAGCCGTAGCCTACCAGAGGTGTCCTGGACACTGTCACTCGCTAGGTATAAATTAGTTAGTCAGAGTGACATTCCTGGTTGTTTTGCTTAATAAAATTTAGCTATTTAACTTTACATAGGATTTCCTTTCGTGCTTAGTATTATTTGGCGAAGTATTCGCCATTCTGGCCTACGCTAGGCCATGTAGCCTAGTCGTTTGGTCCTAGTACTTAATGCATGATTATGGTTTTTCCGAGTGTAATTAAAATTTTATTGAAGCTTTAGGCTATATTTTATACATGTTAGACTGTGTGGAATATTTCCAAGATTGTATACGTGAGAGTTTCGGTGAATTAGGTAATCGATTCTCTTGGTGCCTAGGCTAATTGCTTATGGAGCCTTAGTATACTTTATCATACTCCCCGGTTGCTTTCTTTTCTTCGGAGAAGGTATGCAATCCCTTTCCCTCTGTTTAAGCCTTGGGCTTATCCCTAAGTGGTTTTTTCCGAATTTATTTTCGATAAAACTATACTAGGGTGTTACTGTACCTTCCTGTTCCAGCAGAGTCTGGTTCAAAGAGGGTCAGAACAACAGAGTTTTTAGTCTGAGTCCGTGTTGTTTGGCTTGGGGCAGAGTCTCCCTCGCTGACCTAACACTTACAAAGGGAGCTGAGCTCCCTTAGGTCACTGTCGAAGGTTTCTGTAGTTATGATTCCTTCTTGTGTGATCGACCAGACTAAGTCCTGTTGCTGTTCTCGGGGAGGATAAATCTTCCCTTGGGAGTTGCAACGCCTTCCTTGCTTTGGTGCTCTGGAAGCTGGCAGGTATTATACTACTGCGCTGGCCCTTTCCCTTAGATCTCCCTTAGGCTAAGACAGAGTTCTTGGCTACGGGTGATCTGTCACTAAAGCAAGGTTGGCAGGACCCTCTTGTCCCTTCCCCCTCTATCTCCGTAATGGCCTAGCCATTACTGTACTGTACCTTGCCGGCCGGCAGAGCTGGCCGGCAGGGGTATTACTGTACCATATGTCATTCTACTTCTGGTCCTAGTATAGGTTGGGATTTGGATTGACTAAGCCCATTGCCGGCCGGCAGAGACGCTGGACGGCAAGGGTCTTATGTTTTCGAGTGCTGCCCGGACCTCTCTTGGTCCCTCATCCATGCCTGCCGGCAGAGCCGGACGGCATTGGTCAAGGAAGCCTGAATTAAGTTTCTCCCCTTCCTTATATGCACTCTTTCGGTTGCCGGGCTGGGGGGGTTGTGTACACTCTTATCCCGGCATCCATTCTATTTTCTTCTAGTGCTGTACCTGTCCCGGCAGCCGGCCTATGAGGCCGGCTGCCGGCCTATGAGGCCGGCAGCCGGGCAGGGGTAGTCTTCTGGTTCTTTTGCTGCCGGCTGGCATCGGTCTTGTACCTTTGCCGGCCGGCTTATGTCAGTCCTTGTCTGCCGGTCACCAAGAGTGTGGCCGGCAGCTGGGTACTACCTTGTGTAGTTGCTGGCCGGCAATCATTGCCGGCCAACACTGGCTGTTGCTGGCCGGCAGCTGCTGCCGCCGGCACAGGCATTTGAACCAGAGGGCTGCCGCCCTATAGCTGTTAAGTAGTATACTTTAAAGCTAATTGTGGTGTGTGCCGGCCGGCAAAGGCAGGCCGGCACACATCCTCCTATACTGTACTAGTATTCTTCTGTATAGCATATACAGTAAGAAGAAAACTATAGTAAAAGTTTAGGTACAGCACTGTATCTTCTAACACTATTGTGTTTTCTTACACAGCCCTTTGCTGTTGCCCTCAGACAGGAAGCAGAGTTCTTCCCCGTCTATTATCCAGGATTTTTAAAATCATTGCCTAGGTGTGAGCTCCACCTGTTTCCTATGGAAACCTTGCATTGGTTACTCTAGTAGAGATAAACCATTTTTGATTTTATTATCTGGAAGGCTGCAACAATGGGTTGTGAGGGAAACACAAGTGTGTGTCTTTCATTTATGAATTGTTATGCTATACTATGCATATCCAGTGATACATAGTTCAATTGATACTCATGGAAATTTCTTCTCTTTACAGAAGGACACTCCGAAGTGGGGATGTGCTTTCTGCAATGTCAGCAGCAAGAACCTCTGCGGACATGAGTTTTGTAGGAGACACGCAGCATACGCTGTCTCCAAGGATGATCTCCGGTATTGGGACCCTCAGGTATGTACTGTGTGCACTAACCTGATTAATGAGACATTTAAATAGCTAGGAAGAAGCTTCGTACCTGGGTAAGGGGCTTCCAAAAGTACACTTCTGGCCCTTATCTTCCAAGTGAGAAGATGAGGGCGTATCTTTTCCCTAAGGCATCAGCTGAGGCAGTGATTCCCCAGCCTCAAGAGGAGATCCCCTAAGTTCAGATCCAGGTGGATGCTGAAGTCGCGGTCGCGATGCAAGACATCCAGCTAAATGACAGGATATCTGATGTGGACGGGTGTCAGGAGGAAGACCTCCTTGCAGAAGCCCAGGATGAAGTTCAAGTCCCTCTACATCGGCCGGTCTCCCAGTAGAGCTGGGACAGGCCCTCTCTTCTATTGTTGGAATGATCCAACAAATGCAGAAGGAGAATCAGGAGAAGGCGGCTGCAATGGAACTGCGAATGCAGTGCCTTGCAGAATCACATGGGCCCCAGAAAAGCTCAATGTGAAAGACCTTCCTTTGTGCTCGGATGCTAACCCATGGAGGTATGCTGAGCACATGTCGATGACGACTGGAAAGATCGTCATCTCGGATATGCTGGGCTCAGTTCCCCTGGAGGGTGGAATTCTGGCCCAGCAAGGCACCATATCCGGACTGTTATGTCCGGCTGAGGAAGGAACCAGCTTCAAAGGAGGAGGCAGAGCCGAAGGAAGTCATAGTGATGACCATGCTAAGGCTCAAGCTCTACTTTCATCTTCGATGAAAGAGAGGGGCTTCTCTAACTCAAAGGTAGCTGCATTGAATAGGAAGCTCCCTTCCTTTGTGTCCTCGCCTACTAGAGCCTTCCCCCTTTTTACAGAAAGGGTTTCTGGCTGTACTAAAAGCAATCGAGGCCGGCAAGTCTTGCCCCTCCCTAGAGGAGTGTAAACCCTTGTCGCTGGCCCTGCCTATGGACCACAAAGATTGGAAGGACGTCCATCTTACGTTCTAAGTGGAAAGTTGGAGGCTGATATTGCCGGACGTCAGTTCGGCAAGGACCCCCCTAAGCTGTCTGACTTTCTTTTGCGAAGTGAGCTCGATACAAAAGAAAGACTGACTGCCTCAATGTCTCTTCAGACTACTCTCGAGACGATGGCAAGTGACCCCAAGGTCCATGAAATGTTCATGGTAGTGGCCAAGCCTCATCTGGCCACAGTGACGAAGGACCTTTATGGCTTCGTCAAGGCAAGGAGAGCTTGTAGGGAGTTCGTGTTTACCTCGGCTACAGTGAGGCACGAGCTAAAGAAACTAATCTCCTCCAACATTTGGGGAAAAGACCTTTTTCCCTACCGACTTGGTCAAAGAAGTTTTTGATAAAGCCACCTTGGAGAATAGAAACCTTCTCCAGAAGTGGGACCTGGCTATCAAAAGAAAGTCTTCCCCGGATGAGGGTCCTCAACCAAAGAGGAAGACTATGAGGACTAGGCTACCGTCTCGGCCAGCCAAGCCTCTTAGACAGCAACAGCAACTGCAATTGCCATTGCCCCCAGTGCCCCAGATCGTGGCACAAACCCCGACCACCTTTCAGTGGGTACCCCAGGCCGTGTCGACACAGTCCACGGCATTCACCCCAGCGTTCGAAGGGCAGTCTACTTCCTTCCGAGCAAAGCCTAGAGGAGCAGCCAGAGGCTCGTCTAGACGCCCCTCAAGGGGAAGGGGATTCAGGGGTGGTCGTGGTCAGGAAGGCAAGACCTCAGGACGGCAGTCCAAGTGAGGTGATACCGGTAGGAGGGAGACTTCTGAAATTTCGGGATCGGTGGACCTTCGATCCCTGGGCCCACAGCCTACTCAAGAATGGATTGGGCGGGAGCTGGTACAGCACTCCACCCCCGTACCTTCGGTTTTTTCCAACACTCCATCCCCGTTATGGAGGAGTACGTTCAAGAACGGTTGGAGAAAAAGGGTGAATCCCATCAATTTCTAAGGGAGGCTGTTTTGTGTTCCCAAGAAAGACTCGGAAAAGCTCAGAGTCATTCTGGACTTGTCGCCACTTAACAAGTTCATAGTGAATTGCAAATTCAAAATGCTAACACTGCAACACATAAGGACCTTACTGCCCAAGAGGGCATATTCCGTCTCTATAGACTTGTCAGATGCCTACTGGCACATTCCAATTAGCCATCGACTCTCCCCCTACCTAGGGTTCAGGCTACAGCGAAGACTATACGCCTTCGGAGCCATGCCATTCGGGCTAAACATAGCCCCAAGGATTTTTACGAAGCTTGCGAGCGTAGCTCTCAAACAATTTCGCCTAAAGGGAATTCAGGTAGTAGCCTACCTGGACGACTGGTTGGTGTGGGCAGCATCCGAGACAGAATGCTTGCAAGCTTCCAGTCAGTGATCCAGTTCCTAGAGTACCTAGGCTTCAAGATCAACAGAAAAAGTCTCGACTTTCTCCATCTCAAAAGTTCCAGTGGCTAAGATCCACTGGGACCTTTTGTCACACCGTTTCTCCACCCCAGCGAAGAAAAGGAAGGAGATAGCGGGTTCTGTCAAGAGACTTCAAGATTCCGAAAGGATATCAAGACACGAGCAGGAGAGAGTACTGCGCTCTCTCCAGTTTGCTTCGGTGACAGACCCAGTGCTAAGAGCACAGCTAAAGGATGCAATCGGAGTTTGGAGAAGTTATGCATCAAACGCGTGAAGAGATCTGAGAAGACCAGCCGCTTCGGCTAAGTACTCTTCTCAGGCCTTGGTCCCAAGCCAGACATCTATAGAAGTCAGGTTCTTCTTCAGCCACCTCCCCCGTCGGTGACGATTCACTCAGACGCCTCAAAGGAGGGATGGGGAGGTCACTCTCATCGGAAAAAAGTCCAGGGGACTTGGTCCAGGCTATTCAAGACCTTTCTCATAAAACTTTCTAGAAGCTAGGGCAGTGCTCCTTACCTTAAAGAAAGTCTCCCCGCGTCATTCGTTCCACATAAAGTGGTAATAGACAGCGAGGTAGTTGTAAGATACTTGAATCGACAAGGATCGAGGTCACCACCTCTCAACCAGGTGATGTTGGCCGTCTTCCGATTGGCGGAAAAGAAGAAGTGGTACCTGTCGGCAGTTCACCTTCAAGGAGTCCGCAATGTGACAGCGGACGCTCTATCCAGGTTCACACCGATAGAGTCGGAATGGTCCTTAGACGCAGGATCATTCTCCTTCATTCTGAATCAGTCCCAGAACTGCAGATAGACCTCTTTGCGACGAAAGACAACAAGAAGTTGCCCCTGTACGTGCCCCGTACGAGGACCCCTTAGCGGAAGCAGTGGACGCGATGTCCCTCGACTGGAACAGATGGTCCAAGATTTATCTGTTCCCTCCTCACAACCTTCTGTTGAGGGTCCTCAACAAACTGAGATCCTTCAAAGGGTAGCGGCAATAGTGGCCCACAAGTGGCCGAACAGCGTGTGGTTCCTCCTGGCATTGGAACTGTAGCTGAAGTTTGTACCACTACCAGATCCAGTTCTGACCCAGCGAGTCCAGAAGTCAACTGTCTGCGCTTCATTACAGAAAACCCGGACCCTGCAGTTCATGATTTTCTCTCCCTAGCGGTGAGAAAGCGTTTCGGGATTTCGAAAGCCAGTATAGACTTCATTGAGGAATATAAATGCAAATCTACTAGAAGGCAATATGAGTCATCTTGGAGAAAATGGGTGGCCTTTTGTCAAGGCGAAGATTCCGCAGGAGATCTTGACAGACTTCTGCTTATCTTTTTTCCCCACCTCCATGGTCAAGGGTTGGCAGCGAACACGATTTCAGCGTGTAAGTCTGCTTTGACAAGACCCATTCTATATGCCTTCCAGGTCGACCTAGGTAACGAGATCTTTAATAAAGTCCCGAAAGCCTGTGCTAGGCTCAGACCTTCAGCACCTCCAAAGCCCATTTCATGGTCTTTAGACAAGTTCTTCATTTCGCTTCTCTGTTGAGCAATGAAGAATGTGCGTTAAAGGATTTGACACAAAAAGTTATTTTCCTAATTTGCACTCGCGTCCGGGGCCAGGGTTAGTGAAATTGTAGCCTCTCGAGAGAGGCAGGTCGTGTTCAGTTCCTGGATGGGGAAGAACTGAACCTGTTTCCGGATCCTACGTTTCTCGCCAAGAATGAGTTACCCACCAACAGGTGGGGTCCCTGGAGAATCTGCCCTCTGAAAGAAGATGCATCTCTATGTCCAGTAGAATGCCTAAAGGTCTATCTTCATAGAACTTCAGACTTCAAGGGTGGTCAACTATTCAGGGGAGAAACATCAGGCTCAAATTTATCTCTGAATCAACTCAGAGCAAAAATCACATATTTTATTCGCAGAGCGGATCCTGACAATACACCCGCAGGTCACGATCCGAGGAAAGTTGCCTCATTCTTAAATTTCTTTAATTGCATGGATTTTGAACATCTCCGTTCATACACTGGCTGGAAGTCTTCCAGAGTGTTCTTTCGCCACTATGCGAAGCAAGTAGAGGAACTAAAAGAGATCTGTGGTAGCAGTGGGTCGCGGTGTTAACCCTACTGTTTAACTCTGCGAGGAACAGTGGTCTTAATTGGGACGATTAATTCCAGGGTGAGTGTGTAGTTACATACTGTACTACAAACTAAGTGAGGGCACTGTGTTGCCCATCCAGACTGTTCCATTTCCGAAGGTGAACCTAGCATAAGTACAGACATGTGTGCCGAGCGTTTCTAACGCTAATGTCATTGATTTGTAATACAGGCTTTTATGACTTTGATACCTCGGTATCTTAAAAGTGGCATCTAATGTTTTTCTTTCAGACAAACAAGCCCTGTTTACTATCATACTTATGCTTAAAGTTTTGGGTTATCCTCTTCTTATATATATATGTATAATTGTGGTTAACCTGTCTGTTTATTGTCTGTCAATAAGCTTGTTCTTGAGAACCTTGCGTCTCCTTCACCTGTGTCAATTTATTGGTATAATTGAGCATTCATTCTATGTACCTTATCTGGGATAATTCTAATAGAATTGTTCCTTTATGCAAGCTATGTTGCATTGGTTTTCCTCCTATGCGGATATAAAACCTTTGGCCAATACAAGTATTGTGCGGAAAACTGGTCGATATTTCATATTGACGCAGTGGTCCTTTACAAACTATGCTTTACTTAATATAGGGCGAGACCACTATATTAGCTTGCCTGGTATTCATACATAGATATATGTACTCTTCGAGACTTTCCAGAGTCTAGTAGGACTCTTCCCTGTAGGGGGCAGGAAGCTCTAACATAGTTTATAGTTAGTTGAAAAGATGTATAACGGTAACATCTTAGGTCTCTAGGTCTAGTCGACCGGGAATAAATATCTCCGGGGAGTACGGCACGTTCTGAGAATCCACAGATACAGTAATGCTCTGGTACACTTCCATCAGGACGACATGGCTTGAGCCCAAAAAACGGATTTTGAGCGAAGCGAAAAATCTATTTTTGGGTGAGATAGCCATGTCGTCCTGATGGACCCGCCCTTGCCTTTCTAAGAAAGGGCTGTAGGACCCCTCCCTACATACAGTATCTGTAGCACCTCGTGTACGCTACAAGGAATACAGATGGCGCCAGGATTGGCGCCAGGCACGCATACGAATCGGGGGATAGGGAAGCCTTGGGAGCGGCTCCCCTTTTTCTTTCCCGAATTCGTATCTCGTCAATCTCCCTCCTACGAGACGAATCTCTGTTCAGGTCGTAGATTGCCATGTGACGTGTCTAGAATACATCCTCTGATATGTCGCGATATCCCTTTCACGAGGGATACTCGCTCCAGGAGTTAGAATTCTGGTACCTTAAGGTAAATTCTCTGGGAATATCGCCGTAGTTGTAATATACCCTAGGAAGCTACCCTATAGGAACTTCCATCAGGACGACATGGCTATCTCACCCAAAAATAGATTTTTCGCTTCGCTCAAAATCCGTTATATATAAGTATAGGTATAGGATGGAGAGCTTTTGGTAGATAAAATGAGATTATTAAATGTGGAATATCACTTTCTCAAAAATTAAAAGTATATAATGAGATGATCCTATCAGTATCAACTTATGCCTCAGAAACTCGTAGCCATACTAAATTATTAGAACATTAGCCAATTACACCCCAAACATTTATGGAAAGAATAATGATGTGAATAACACAAAGACAGAAAACGATCAACCTGAGTACGAGAGCAAACTAAAATTGAGGACATTCTGACAATATGTAAAGGAAAGGAATGAACATGAGCAGATGTATAATTAAAATGACATATAACAGATGGACAAGAGGAATAACAAAATGGATCCTAACAGATTGGGAACGTAGCAAGGAAAGGAAAAGGAGAGACGATGGAATGACGAGCGAACAAAATTGCGGTATAGACTGGCATGAAAACACCTTAAAGAGAAATGAATGGAAGGACTTGTCTGAGGTACTTTGTCTAGTGTGTGTGTGTGTGTGTTATTAGGCTACAGTGTTTGAATAAATACTTTGAACACCACGTACATCTTACGCCTATGCATAGCATGGTTTTAATATGGCCTTTTAAAAGATAATTGTTAAAAATTCATAATTTATAATTTTCAATTGGCGCCTCCAATCTCTAATCATTATCTAATGTAATATGAAGTGGACAATTATTAATGTGTTAAAAAGATGGAAGTAGCGTCTCAGACAAGAGCTGCCTAAGAAAAAGAGCAAAGAGAGAAGGAACTTTGACAGCTTGAATTCTTTGTTAAACCTAAGTGTTTACAAGTTTTCTACGATGGCGACTGTCATTTTAACAGTATGAACTTCCTCCCTGAATAGCGAGATGCATCGATTAACAACCAGTTGGATTATCACATACCTTGTAACTGTTAACATGTAACTGTATTGTAATTTGGATATAACAGAGTCAAGGAAATAAAAAGGGTAATATGATGGAGTGGTTATGACTACTAAATTACCAATATTATGGACAATAATATACTCGGGATATACGATGAAAATGCAACAGTACGAAATAGCAAATGCGGCACCTTCAGCACGTATAAACTTTAAAAAACGAACTGTTATTTTTCTTCTTTCTAGTAATGAAAAGAACTGGATTGCTGGAAATATAGTCGCATTAATGCGGCAAGCCCAGAGTCTTTTGTCGAGTTAAAAAAGACGTAGTTAAGGCTACAAAGAGGGTAATATTGTTATGGCTGAAAGTGGATGATAGTCTATAGTATCTGCATGTGACTAATGCCAAGGTGAAAACGAAAATAAAAACCATAAAAAAACAATTATTCTGCCAGTTTGTTAATTCATTCAAGAGCTTCATCTGCGAAAGTGGTATTATAATTTTTTTTATATTTTCATTATCAATTTCATCTCATGATTTTCCATTTTAATGGGAATTTTTTTTTTCAAAAGCACGAGAAATAGCTCTCAAATACATTACAATTACGTCAGCTTCTGGGAGTCTTACATTGGGCCTCGGGTCCCCAGCTGCATTTGCCATGTTTTACTAACGCCTTTTTCAAATTGTTAGATTTGCGCTTTTTTATATTTGTGTAAAGTTGAACAGTCGTGTCAATCCATTATTTATATATTTTAGATATAGCGTATCATCTCCCGGTAGTCCTTATAACCTCCTCTAACGTCTTTTGCCTCTGTTTTTGTTAGTGTAATTTGTCCATGCACACTTGATTGGGATTCAATTTGCTACCCACAGGGGTGTCGTCTGAATATCAGGGTGGTAGTTTTGCAAGTCCGATATAGTGAAATCTTTAGACTTTAATGTGTTTATAGTCTGCTAACAGTGTTTAATACGGTTCTCTGGTCTGTGTCATATGAGTGTTAACACTCTATCCTTCAGGTTCAAGCCCGTAAATCGGATGTGGGAGGCTTTCCCGTATTATTACCCACAGCCTAGTATATGTAATTATAGTGTCATCCTTCATTGTTTCAGTGAGTTATATGTAAAATCGTAAATGACTAATTGCTCATAACGCATGCCCTAGTTCTTTTCGAATCATGGCCTGTAGGTGCACGAGACAAAAGAAGCACATTTCTTGGATATCTTCTTCTTTACCTTTCGGCATGGACAAGAAATGTTTGAGAAGCGTCCTCTTGTCACCAGAAGACATAGAAAAGAGGCCTTCTTTGCTCAGCTCGCAAAGAAGAGATGCAGGACTTGAATTTGGAGTTGTGCCGGGCTACATTCTAGATTTCTTTTATGAAGCCCAATCTATGTTCCGCTATTATTGTATCAAAATATGATAACTCTAGCAATAAACAGGGAACGAAAAACAATGAAATATGATATAGTTAGTTATAATTTCAAGCATACAAATTATCTTTTGTTGGAAAATGTTGATTGTATTCTGCTGATGAAAATGTCAAATAGTGACAAGTTTGAAAAATTCTCGTCTTTTGTATAGAAATGCACTATCGTAACTTTTCTTCTTCTTCTTCTTCTTCTTCTTCTTCTTCTTCTTCTTCTTCTTCTTCTTCTTCCAATTATTATTATTATTATTATTATTATTATTATTATTATTATTATTATTATTAATATCATCATTGTTTTTCTTGTTTTAAGTTGAATGGATAGATGTTCTTATGAAACTAGAGAAATGTCTAGCAAAAGAAGCTCCCACAATATAGAATATCTATCTAAAACATTTAGATATATTTTTACAGTATAATGCGGGAATTTTTAAGTTTATTAATCCCTTATAGTATAAAGGATAATTAAACTGAAAAAAACAAAACAATATCAATATATAGGCATCTATAAATTAACAAAGAAGGAAAACCATTGAAATTTTAACACCAATAAAATAGAAGCAAGGGCGATAGGGCTTGTCCCCTGAATGTATTATTAGATACTCAGAGCAAAGACACCATTAATAATGCTACGAAAAAAAATTTAAGGCTCTAGTTCCTGTAGCAGTCAAAGAACTCGTGTAATGGGTTGTGCCTAAAGTACTAATGTAATTAATGCTCTTTTCTGCTGCATCACTGCTTATGAAATGTTAGCCAACCAATCCGTTAATAATCGTAATCATGATTATCATAATTGGAGCAAAATAACTTAATACATAAGGGGATTCAGTCTCCATGACAAAGAGCTAAGCAGTTGCTAATATTCAGATAATAGAATGTAATGATACTAAGGGTAGTCAAAAGAGCTTTGGATTTTAGCATAGAATTTATGGAAAGAAATAACAATTAATACTGGTTTTAAAGGAAAGTTTAAATTATTAAATCGCTTTTCGGATAAATCTTATGAAAAAGAAAGCCACATCTCGAAGTTCATATGAAATTTCTGACAAATTACTACACACAGAAGGAAAAGAGGCAGATCATCAGCAAATCAATGAAGTATCAGACTTGCTTGAATTCACTTTTAAAAACAGTCGCTACGCTACTTTTCGATAATTTATAGTTAACAATGAAGGGTAACATCACTAACGTGCTACTTGTAAAATCTAAAGACAATTTTTCACGAACACTTCCCCTTACACATGTTTGAGATGTCTAAGAACTTTCAAAATCTATGGTCATCACATTCATTGTTGTTGCCAAGAAGAATAATTATACGAAAGTGCTTCCGTATATATACACACATATATAATATATATATGTATATATATATATATATATATATATATATATATATATATATATATATATATATATATATATATATTATATATATATATATATATATATATATATATATATATTATATATATATATATATATATATATATATATATATATATATATATATTATATATATATATATATATATATATATATATATATATATATATATATATATATATATATATATATATATGTGTGTGTGTGTGTATGTGTGTGTGTGTGTGTGTGTGTTTGTAATTATTATTTCTAGATTTGGCCTAACCCTATTTTTTCAATAAAAGCATTTACGAATTAGACATAAGTTCCACTGATTCAATCTCCATATTAAAATGATCATTGCTCAATATGCCTAAAGCTGAAATTGTTAGAATATTATCTAACTCAATTCAAATAAAGGGCAAGTCTTTATTCTTCATATCACCTGTACTCGTATAGGGCTGCTATAATCTTGATTCTGGATACTAGTTCGAACTAAATAGTTCAGTTTTAACGGAAGGGATGCGGCCGACAGTGACCGTGTAACGACTTGAGCTCAACTGACTCTTCCAGTCTGATTCAACTTGAGAACAACTCCCGTTTTCTTTCCTTTGTTCGAATACTCTCGAATAATCGTTGAAAAATAAAGACGGGAAATCAAAACTGTTTCCCTATAAGGAATACATTTAACATCTAATTAATTAATTCAATTAGAATACAAAAAGGGGAAAGTTAAAAATTTACATTTAATATTAACAAATGGCAATCATTCAGTTTACTTTCCGTCCATGACTGAACACCAAAACAAAACAGAAAGTAAGAACGACCTATCTAGTCAATTCGACTATTTCCTATGAATGCAATTACCATTCTTCAATCAACTATTTCTACATATTCCCCAAACAACAAAAAGAAAAGTGGTTACACAAAAAACCATTTTGACAGATTAACTCTACAACAAAAGAACACTTACAAAACGAAAAAAAAAAAATTATTTACAATCCACCCTCCCGAGCTAAGTTTCTTATCAAGTTTCTGGAGGCAAGAGCAGTACTGCGGGTAGGCCTGGTAGATACTTCATCCGGCGAAGGTGTTCCAGTGTCAGGTATTTCATGTTTCAAAATTACCAACATTGTCCTCTTGTCCAATTTGAACATATAAATTAGGATCATTAAGCTCAGAATATAATTCTAAAGTTATTAAAAAAATAACATTAATTACGCTTCCAGTTTTGTCAGGTTTAACAATACGAACAGTACGTACAACCCCTTCGTCGTCACTGAATGTTTCAACAATTCTAACTAATGGCCAATAAGTTCTAGATTTTGAAGGCAATTTAAAGAGAGCAATTTCCCCCTTTTCCCACTTTCTTGGAGGCTGAAAAGAAGATCTGTCCTTTTCTTTGAAACTTAATAGATATTCAGAAAGCCACCTTTCCTTAAAGCTTTCGTAAAGTCCTTCCCTAGTTTCCAAAGTACGAGCAAGAAGAGAAGAATACTCATCCTCCTCACCATACTCCCACTCAGGAACTTGTTCAGAATCACCAAACATTAAAGAAGGAATAAATCTGCCAACCAAGAAATGATTAGGAGAAATTATATCTAACTCATGTTCACAAGATCTATAAGTTAAAGGTCTATTATTCAAAATTTTCTGAATGTCAGAGAGGAAAGTGACAAATTCAGAGAATGAAGGAGTATATCTACCAAGAGTTTTAAAATGGCAATGCTTCACTGTTCTAATTAATCTTTCCCAAACAACACCATACCATGCTGCGTACACAGGGATAGACTTGTGTGAAATTGAAGTGCCCCTAAACTTCTCCTCAAACTCAGAAGAAGTAAGTAACTGTTCAATTATATTACCAGCTTGCACAAAGGATTTGGCATTGTCAGAATAAATAGCGACAGGAATACCAAACCTATTAGAAAACCTAATGAAAGCCAATATAAATTCTGAGGTTGACATAGACTGGACAACTTCCAAATGTATAGCTCTTTTATTAAAATAAGTGAAAATAAGAATGTATACCTTAAATTTTTCTCCATTTTTCTCCTTCAACCATAAGTGGCCTGTATATTCTACACCAGTATGAGCAAAAGGCACACTCAAATTAACCCTGGAAGAAGGAAGCGAAGATGGAGAAGGGTACTTCACTGTGCTAGCATTATAACGCTTGCATGCAATACAATCCTTAAGGATAGACAAAACTGCTTGCCTTGCCTTTACAATCCATAAACCATGCATGCGCAAAAAAACTAAGAGTGGATTGCAAACCCATATGCATAGACTTACAATTGGCATAATAAATCAGCAACCGAGTCAAATGATGTTTCTTGTCCACAAGAATAGGATTGACAATATAAAATTTTAAAGTAATATTTTTGTCAATCTTACCTTGAGTTCGCATTATACCATTATCGTCCAAAAACAAATTGAACTGCCTAACTAAAGGTGGAACTTCAACTGAAGAATCTCTACTCTTCAGATAAGATAATTCAAGAGGAAAAGCTTCTTCTTGCATCAACCTTAGAAGGTAACTAGAAGCTGCTTCAACAGGGTCAGCTTAAATTTTCCTAAACTTATGTACAACAGTAAATACCTTAGAAACTACACTTATAAGTCTAAAAAAAACTAGAAAAATTGCTAATATTTACAAGAGGTTCCTTTTTAGGGAACATTACAGGAGAAATTAAGTCACCCTTCACATTATCAGGAATACAACCCGAAAGACCCTTAGGCCACTCGTCAGGAGAATTCAACCAAAAAGGCCCTTTGAGCCAAAGACTGAAATTTTCAAGAAATTGCTTGCTAGTATAAGGTTTAGTTAGTAAATCAGCCTGATTGCTAGATGAAGGAATATAAGCTAATGAAACTCAACAAAATCTATCATAAATCCTATCTAACACATTAAAAATTTCCTTCAATCTATTATTACCTCCGCCAAGCGGCGGAGGTTATGTTTTCGGTTCGGTTTGTTTGTTTGTTTGTTTGTCTGTCTGTCTGTGGACAACGTAGAGGCCACATTTCTACACGGAATCACTTCAAACTTGGCCAAGTAGTTCCCCAATGTGTATGGAAGAACTGATTAAATTTTGGTCAAGGTCACCCCAAGGTCAAGGTCACAGGGGTCACTGGTGTCACTATGACATAAGTGGCCATATCAAGAGACAGAAATAAAGCACTGACTTTTGCATAAGCCAACAGGGAAGTCCTAGTCCAGGCGCAACCCATGGGTGATGTTCAAATTTATAAAGGTCAAACGTTACTTGAAAGTCGAAGTCACATCAATTCATGATTCTAGGACATATGGCGCTCTAGGTCACCTTGGCGGAGGTATGTCCTCTACGAGGACCATGTCCGCGTTCAGGACTTGCTCACTTGTTTACAAATGTGTTTCTCTTAGGAGCCCTATTAGTTAGAATCCAACTAAGAACTACTTGGCTATCTATAAAAAGAGTTATGATTTCAATTTCAACACAATTTAATAGATTACTTTAAAAAATGCTGTCAAAACACTTCAAAGCTAATTTAGCAGCCAAAAGTTCTAAAGTAGGAAGAGTCTTCTCCTTAATAGGGCTAACCTTAGTCTTAGCAAATATCAGGGAACTATGATCACCTTGCACAGTATACATAGCACAACCATAAGCTTCCTTAGAAGCATCGGCAAACAAAAACAGCTTGACAGGAGCATCAGTTTTATAAGTTTGTCTAGAAAAGGAGGTTTGACTAACTTGACTGTAAGAATTAGAAAATTTACTCCATAGTTTAGAAATTACAGCACTAGCTGTTTCATCCCAGTTCGTAACTTGCTGGCACAACTTACGAATAATAAGCTTGTCCTGCAGCATTATAGGTGCAAATATGCCAATAGGATCAAAGACAGAAGACAAAGCTTACAAAATCTGACGCTTTGAGGAAGCACCCTTGTTCAATTTCTTAACCTTTAATTGTAAGGTATCTTGGTCAGAGTCATAAATATATTGTAAAATCTTCATTTCACAAGAAGCTACCTTTACATCTTCATCAAGAGTAGACAACAAATCAGGAATGTTAGAACCCCACTCCCGTAAAGGCAACCCCCCTGAATTCATAATTTTCTTAATAGAATTGATAATAAATGGCATCTGGGCTTCCTGATTAGAAGAGAGCACTAAGTTCTCCATATAAAATTTGTCTTTAATCAGAGAAGCTACTTCATTCCCTCTATAGCTAGATAAATGATGTTGAATAATATAATTCAATATAAAGGGAGAACTTACAAATCCAAAAATTATGGTATTATACCTTTAGGCAACAAACTTCCCATTTATCTTTCTAAAGAAACAAAATCTATTTCGATCTGCCTCTAAAGATAACCTAAATTGGAGAAAAGCCTTCATTATATCAGCTACAACTACATAATCATTATTCCTGAAATACAAAACCAAAGACAACAAGTTGTTCATCAAATCAGTACCAGGGAAATTGGCTTTATTTAATGAAGGAGCTTTTCACACCTTTAAACTACAATTAAATACAGGACGGATTCTAGTGGTGGCATTTTCATCATTTCTGATGACAGGAAGATGAGGAATGAATACTTGACATGCGGCACTATTTTTAACATGCTCAATAATGCCAAGCTCCTCCTGTCTATCAAAAACTTCCTCATATTTAGAGGATATATTCTCATCTTCAGATTTAGAATAAATCCGTTCAGCAACTGCCAAAGAAATCTTTAAATTGTTTGGGACTCTTTCAATTAAATCCTTTTTCCATGGTAAGTGAACACGATAATGTCCTTCATGAAAAGAAATTGATTTAGCAAATTCAGCAACTTGTTGGTCTTCATAAGGAAGGGAATTTTCATCTTTGATCCCAATCGATTCTAAGTTGTAGAAATTGTCGAGTCCATACTCTACACAAGATTCAGGAAAGATATCATTCAATGGATCGAACTTATAGCCTACTGGATTAACTGCAAAATTTACTAATACCTTCTGTTTTCCAAGTTTCTTAGGAGAAACAAATTCCAGAAGTCTATTCTTATCAGGCTTAGAAGTCTGTTTAATCTCCAAATAAATGGAAGAATTATAAAAACCTCTATATTCTCTGTTACATTCAGGTATATATTTAATTTCCTTATTAGGAATAAACCTAACAGATTTAGCTTTACCATTACCTCTTGGTCTATTTTCCTAGACTTTATTACTATAAATTTGAGGACAAGACTCTACCTCTCTTACTGGTTTACAAGGTTCATAGGAATCAATTCTCTTATAAAAAAGCTTCCTTTGTGAAGGATGAACAAAATTGACAACTCTACCAAACGGAATAACCCCATTGGGCAACTTAATTACTCCAACCTTAATATTAAACAACTCTACAGAGTCTAAATCTAACTGACTAAATTCCTGAAGGATATCATTCCCTAGGATACCTAATATATTTACAATTTCAGAATTCCTCCCTGGGTAATTATTACATATAGAATAACCAGCAGATTCCATATTTTTAACTACAGAAGGCAGCATAGGAATTTGTATGGAAAGATTAAAGTTTTCCAATGCAAAAAAAAAAGACAACTAGTCTTTTTCCCACAAGGCATTGTTAAATCAGCAACCAAGTGAAATCCATGACTAACTCTAGCTGGCAACCCAAAAGAAGAAACTAACCTATATAAAGGAGGACCACAATAATCTCCTATTCTGCTATCAACAATTTGTTTATTAATAACACTAAACTGGGCTCCAGTGTCTAATAGAAAACAACATTTAAAAGATTTCCTACCCCTACCAACTTTGAGGGTAATGAAGGGAACAAATATTTAAGACCCGGATTGACAACTTAATAATCTTTTACCAAGATCCTTACGAGCATGAGGGCACATTGCTCCATGATGTTCAGATTTATTGCAAGAAAAATATTTATAAGGTAACAATGATTTAATTCCCGGACATTCTGAGGCCACATGCCTATCACTCAAACATTTAATGCATAAAGTTAGTTCTTCAGCTCTATTCTTCCTAGATTGCAAAGTATTAAACCTAGTACATCTAGAAGAGTTATGACCAATTTCTTTACAAAATTTACATCTATCAGAAGATAAAGATTTACTGGTAAATTGAACTTTATTTGAGTCATTACTAGCAGAAGATTTATTACTAAAATTTGATTATTGGAAATTACGGTCTTTACCTTCATATTTAACTTTTTTACCTTCATATTTAACTTTAGGTTTTGCACCAGAATTTTCATTATGACCTAATCTAAGGCGTGCAATAATACTCTGATAATTATCTAACAACTGGTTAAAATTAGGATAGGAAGATCCTGTAGTTCTAGAAAGTTCTATCAAAAAATTTCTGGGAAGCTTCCTATTTACAATTTTGCTAGTTAGCAATAGAGCAGCCGAATCAACTTCAATCAGATCTATACCAAGTCCCTTCAAGTCAATGAATTTATTATTCAAATATTTACTTAAAGATTCTACTTCACTAATGGATTTTACTTCAGAAGTGTTCAAAACTTCACCTATTACTTGATCAATTATGTTGTCTTGATCCCGAAAATTAAGATCTAATTACTTAAAAGCCAAATCAAAACCCTCATCATCTACCGTAATGTTTTCTATTACACTTAATGCTTCACCCAACAAATAACCCTTTAAATAAATAAACTTTTGAGCATCAGTTAGGTTAGGCATACCAGCCAAAGCATTATTAAAAGCCTTCTTAAAGTTAAAATATGCAAATGGATTAGCTGCATTGTTTTCAAACTTCTGAATTTGAATAGGAGGGAGAGGCAACATTACAATTCTACTAGAACTATTTTGAGGAGTATTCTTACCTCCAAACAAATTATCAAATTTTACTCTAAATTCAGACAGAATTTTCTGTATCTCATAATGATAATCTCTTGCTGCTTGCATAATACTATCTAGTTCATCTTCAGTAGCAATTTCGCAAATGCTTGCATTAAAATTCTCAACTATTACTAAATTAGCATCAATTTTGTGAATGAATTCTTGCAACAAATGTCCATTAATTTGATCGTCCTTAAAAGAGTGAATCTTCCTAACATCAAGAGTTATTAAACCCTTAACATAGGCCCTCTTTTTAATTAACTTTTCATTTCAGCCTCATCCACCTTGAACAATGCTTCTAACCAATACTAAATTACCCAAGGAAAAATTAAAACTTAACATAATCAAGTCAATGCAAAGCAAGTTATCATCAGTTACTTCCTAACGAAAATACAGCATATTATGCTAATAGCAAAACTAGGCTATCAACAGGTTATATAAATGAAAAGGCTACTAACTTAACCTAAGCTTAAATTAATACAGTATAAAATAAGACCGATACTACTCCTTTCGTTATAAGGAATAACAGCAGTAGAGGTATACAAAAAATCCTGACATTACAAAAACCAAATGAGCCTAGAGAGGACAAAAAATGTAAATACTTGACACTAGAACAGCTGAATCAACTTCAATTTTAGGACTTTACTTAAACTAAAAATCAGCCATCCCCTGTGCCAACTTCAGATTTCCATCGTAATTGAGATGAACTCCATCCCTGGCATAAAGGCGTGGGTCAGAGAATCCACTAACCCCTTTCATAATGAACAGACTATGCTTTCCCTTCCATTTATTCAACCACTTATTGAATTTATTTGACTTTGCTTTAAAATCCTGCCGCAACACGTCAAAACTTTCCAAGTGTTTGAAATAAAACCTATCCTCTATTTGCGCAAAAATTAATTTCGCATCAGGACAAAAATTCCTTAACAATTCCGCAAAGGCCTCACAACTGCGCTCTACCTGCCATACCTCCGCAGCGTCCAGATCGTTGCTACCCAAGAACACAAAAATTCGATCAGGCCTAGACCTCCTAGGACAAACAAAATATCGCTCCGCTTCAATTTTAATGCTTTCGAAAGTTGCGCCCCCCTTATGAATGTAACAAAACCGGTCACATTCTTTCAGGCGTAGTTCTGACAACCTTCTTACCCAGCTATGTCCAATGACCAGAGTCATAGCCGAAGACAACAACAGGACAAAAAGCAAACTGAAGTCTCATGGGTATAAAAAAGCACTTATTTAGTTCGAAAATGTTAGAATATTATCTAACTCAATTCAAATAAAGAGTAAGTCTTTATTCTTCAACTTACCTGTACTCGTATAGGGCTGCTATAATCTTGATTCTGGATACTAGTTCGAACTAAATACTTCCCTTTTAACGGAAGGAACACACGTTTCATGGATGCGGCCGACAGTGATCGTGTAACGAATTGAGCTTAACTGACTCTTCCAGTCTGATTCAACTTGAAAACAACTCCCGTTTTCTATCCTTTGTTCGAATATTCTCGAACAATCGTTGAAAAATAAAGATGGGAAATCAAAACTGTTTCCTTATAAGGAATACATTTAACATTTAAATAATTAATTCAATTAGAATACGAAAAGGGGAAAGTTAAAAATTTACATTTAATATTAACAAATGGCAATCATTCAGTTTACTTTCCGTCCATGACCAAACACCAAAACAAAACAGAAAGGAAGAACGACCTATCTAGTCAATTCCACTATTTCCTATGAATGCAATTACCATTCTTCAATCAACTATTTCTACAAAATCGAACTTCGAAAATATTGTGTGGTATTGAGTCTTAGGATGGAAAAGACACGACCCTTATAGTTAACTTCATACTTAGTGATACGTAGAGGCTGGTGTGGGAAGACGATTGCAACGAATGGAGAGAATTATGAAAAATCTCATGCAACATGCACAACGAACAAACTCTATGACGGTGCCCGAGTATAGAATCTATATCAGGAATAAGGATAGATTGATCACCGAAAATCTTAAAAGACTTTCTCGATAAGTATTTTTTTATTGTGCAATTGAAGAAGAAAGAGACCATCTGTGCTTCTCAAAATTAAGTTTATAATAAAAAAATTACACCTAGATTTTAAAATGAGTTCAAAGGTCGGAAAGTTGAGGAGCCACTATCCTCTACCTACTTTCTGGCATACTTGGACTTTTGTTAGGGTTCAGGGTCATACCCCATAATTTACACAATGGTCTAATTTTAGCTGGATCTCCTTTAAAGTATTTAGTAAACATAGGTCTACATTTAGATGATGGAACTAATGCAAAGAGAGTAGCATCATAAGCATCTGTTTCAGGCGGGTTTTCTAGGTCAAATTAGATCTGTGTATATAGTATATGAAGTAATGGACTGAGAACACTACCGTGAAGAGTAACAGACATTACATTCCTATAGTTCCTGTGGTTCCCATCAACAAACAATCTATTGCTTCATAATTAATAATCATTCCAAGAAAGACCTACCTCCTCCTATCTGTTCAGAGCTAAGATCACAGCCATCTTGATAAGGCTACTACTTTTTTGTAAAAGCAAATAATTGGGTAGGAATTTTCTGTAAATATTTCTTCCGGTATAGATTTTGAGCTACAAATATGTCGTAAAATGCTGACCAGTTGAAATTATATGTTGCTGTTATCGTATTAAGCCTTGGAGAACTTTTTCATGTAGGTGGTTCTTAAAATAACTTTTTTTTCACTGTATCTTATAGGAATTCCCTTTATTGTCCTTATTTTTTTTTCTTTTTTTGACCAAGAAATAACAGAGATCTATAAAAATTTACATCATGTTCATAATGTGGTTATCCTATGATTTATTATAAAGAGGAATTAAGAACAAATAAAGTGCATGGAGGTCATTTCTTAAAACGAAAAACCGTTAAGATACTAAAATAACAAGTCCGTTCAGGCCTATTGCCATGTCCCATAAATTCCTGAAAAACAATACAAAGGGTTCTCGAAAAAACTGCAAGACTTTCGACGTGAAATGCATTAGCAACTGGTGAGGTGGCGTTCGAAGATCTGTGAAATTAAGATTTAGACGGAAAGCGTTCTATTTTAGCCTATTGGAAACACCCCTAATGGCACTCTGCTCGACGGGAGTTCGAGACCAGCTCAAGATCAATAGTTTCTAGTAGAATTTCCAGACTGACCACCTTTTTGAGACAGGTATGGGGAGTTCAGGGACATATCTTGGCCCCAGTTGATATTAACTTGCTGGATCGGGGGCTGTAGCAATGATGATATGTATACTTTATACCACGGGTGTGCAACCTTTTTTCCCAAAGGTCCACTAGTCACGACTCTGTTGGTATGGAGGGCCTCATAACCTTACTATCTTATGTTATTTACTACGATCGAAGACATATTATGTGAGAGTATACTGATAAAGATAGATAATGAGCTTGTTATTGATTTTATTTATATTGGGATCACAAAAATAAGAATTGTCCGAAACAAATGTATTTTCCTTACTATAAACGAGCAAATGAAAGACTACTGTACCTTTTCATAATGTACAAACATAAATAATTACATATTGGTTAATGATGGACATAAGAATTATCAAACAGACATTTTTCCAATCATTAATGAGCAAATGAATGGCTACCATAGTAAGATGGTTGATGTTGGGACACCTCTTATCAATATCAGGCTGTATGGATGATGTTGCTACACGCAGGATACTTTTTAAATGTTTATCAGTACGTGAAGATTTACTGTATACTTGTTTTTGACCAAATACTGAAGGTTGCTAGTGTCATGGTTTTTCAGTGTTGGAAAGTGAGCTGGGTTTTGGTTTCTGATTTGTGACATCCACAGACGCAAATTTATCTGGAAGACTTTGTTCGGCGAGAACATCTCATTTAATAGTTGATCTTTTCCTTGAAGTCTAACATTCAATATACTGTACTAAGATGATCCGTTACATCTACTAAAAATGCTAAATCACATCTTCATTCCTTATCCCTCAGTTCAGTGATTGCATTACCTTTCCTATCTAAGAACAGCTCGGTTTCTTCCAAAAGATCAAATGCTCTATACAACATTCCTGCTTCGCTTAGCCATCATACCTAAACAGAAATACTTCACATCACTGTACTCTGCATCAATGTCTACCATTAACTGCTGAAACTCGCTGTGATTTAAACCTCTTGACCTAATGAAATTTACAGTTTTTACAAGAATATTAGTTTCATGCTGAAAATTCATTGTCTTTGCACATAAAGCTTCTGATGTATGATACAATACAGGATAAAAAGTGAACCTGAGTCAAAATTTTGAGACCCTATTCTAATCTCCAACCCCATTTCTTCTGAACAGACATCGCAAATGCACCATCTGTAATTCTTAAAAAATATCTTATCCTGTTGTGGTCCCCTTCTTGCTTTGTTGTGAAGCCATATCCTCTGTAATATTATAGTCATTGTCAACACCCCTAATATACACAGTCAGTTCTACAGTGTGTGCGGTTTAACAACTTTCATCAAGAGCAAGAGAGTATGAAGAAAAAACACACGCTCTCTCTCTCTCTCTCTCTCTCTCTCTCTCTCTCTCTCTCTCTCTCTCTCTCTCTCTCTGAGGGCCACACTATAGCTTATCTATTTTTAGGAGAAAAGATCGAAGTGAAAGCCTTTGAGAGTCGCATGTGGCCCTTGGGCTGCATGTTGCACAGGGTTGCGCTGTATACTGTCAGTCTCAAGGACATGGCCCTGTCCCTAACCCGAGCCTTTCCGGAGCGACCTTTAACTCAGAGAGTTTCATGAAATATTTATTTGGAAATTACCCAAATCAGATGGTGCAATACTAATTATGGAATTTTCAAGGCCAATGATGAATCAGTTTCTAGGGAAATTGGAGCATTGTTATATTTCAAAAATAGACGAGGATATTGAAAGTATATCTTGATACCATCTTTATTTTATATGATGGTAAAAAATATTATCGTAATTTAAGGGATGGGTGAGATTGTGAATGAAGCCTCTGTTCAAGCTTGGTATTGTCAGAACTGATCGTAAAGGGCTCAGGAATAAGGAAATGTTAACGTGGAGTCCAAAACTACTAAACTTTTAATGTAATAGACAGGAAAAAATAAATGCGTACAAATTACTTTATATTTCAAAGCAGTCCCGTTTCTCCCCTCACTGCCTTGTCGGCTA
>NC_090739.1:86392175-86394675 GCF_036898095.1 Palaemon carinicauda
GGAACGACCAACGGGTCGCCATACACCATTACAGCTGCTGAGATGTAGAGAATCTGAGTAAACCAGTTGGAATCCTTGCAGTGGGACATCAAAACTGCTTTGAGGGTGCGATGAAAACGTTCAAACATACCATTGGCAGCGGGGTTGTAAGCCGTTGTCTGATGTAGGGTGATGCCCAGGAGATTTGCTAATGATGTCCACAATTGAGAGGTGACAGTGGTACCCCTGTCCAAAGTAATATGCTTAGGGATACGAAATCTTGCAATCCATCCTGAGAGTAAGGCAGATGTACATGAGGCGGACGTTGCAGTTTCCATGGGAATGGCTTCAGGACAAAGAGTGGAGCGGTCGATGACGGTAAACAGGTAAAGATATCCTTGTGATGTAGGTAGGGGGCCTACAATGTCGACATGAATGTGTGCGAAATGACGCTAAGGTTGAGGAATGATGCCCACTCCTGAATCCGTGTGTTGATGTACTTTGGAAGTTTGGCAAGAAGTACAGGCGCGGACACAATCCTTAGAATCCTTAGAAATGCCGTACCAAATTAACTTTGCCTTCAGCAGCTTTGCAGTAGAACGGCACGAGGGATGTGAAAGGCCGTGAATGAAATCAAACACCTGCCGGCGCATGGGAGCAGGAATCAAAGGTCGCGGTCTACCAGTACTGACGTCACAGAGGAGGGTGGAGTTGGAGTCTTTGAGGGGGAAGTCTTCCCAACGGAAGGACATGCAGGATGTCCTACATGCTTGATACTCTGGATCCTGTCGTTGGGCTTCAGCCAGGGCGTTGTAATTCAATCCCAGTTGAACGTCAGCCAATGTGTTTCTTAACAGGGCATCGGCAACAGGATTCATTTTCCCAAGGACGTATTGAAGGGTGCAATCGTATTTAGCCACGGCGGAGAAATGTCGGCGTTGCCGGGCGGACCGGGCGTTAGACTGTCGAGTGAAGACGTGCACCAGAGGCATGTGGTCTGTGCGAAGGACGAAGAGCGTACATTTCAAGAAATGGCGAAAGTGATGGACAGCCAAGTGCACCTCCAGCAATTGGACAGTTTTTTTGCAGAAGAAGGCCAATGGGCGAGGCGAGCCGTTGACCACCTGTTCGAGTACTGCGCCAATAGTGACGTCGCTGGCATCGGTGGGGAGAAGGAGAGGGGCATGTGGGATAGGAAAAGTGAGAGCCGCAGCAGTTAATAGGGCCTTCTTTGCATTGCAGAAGGCCGCTTCTCGAAGGGGACCCCACTTCAGGTCCTTTGGCTTGCCCTTGAGGGACGCGTATGGGGGAGCAAGAGTGGCGGCAATGGCTGGCAGAAAACGGTGATAATAGTTGATCATGCCCAAAATATCCTGCAGAGCTTTGACGGTCAAGGGCACGGGGAAGTCCTGAGCGGCTGCTACCTTCTCAGGGAGGGGATGGACTTCTTCAGGAGTGATGCGGTGTCCTAAGAACGACACTTCGTTGGCGCCGAAGGTACACTTGTCGTACCGGACTACAAGGCCGAGCACGATGCGCAGGTGACGGAGGTGTTCCTCTTTTGAGGAGGAGAACACAAGTATATCGTCCACATAACATACACAAAAGGGGAGGTCCCCTAGGATGCCATCCATGAGACATTGAAACGTGGCCCCAGCATTACGAGGGCCAAAATAGGAGTAATTGAAGGTATATGTACCAAACTGAGAGGTGATGGCAGTCTTGGGGATGTCTTCAGAGTTCATAGGCACCTGATAATACCCTTTCAGGAGGTCGAGCGTAGAGAAAACCTTCGCTTTGTGCAGGCAGGAGGTCACATCGGTAGTGTTTGGGAGGGGGTAGTGATCCAGTTCTGTTTGCATGTTCAGGTGCCTGTAATCTCCACACGGACGGAGGGAGCCGTCTTTCTTCAGAACGATGTGTAAGGGTGACGACCATGGGCTGGAGGCCTTTTGGCAAAGGCCCATTTCCTCCATGTCGGCGAACGTCTGTTTGGCGGCTGCCAATCGTTCCGGTGCCAGACATCTGAATTTGGCGAAGATATGGTGATAAATACCGTGCTGGGCAGGAACTGCGGACGTTTGGCGAAGTTCTAGACGGAAAACTTCCGGGTACAACGTGAGGAGGTGAGCGTAGGCATCCGTGGGTGCGCTGATGTGGAGAGCGAGGTCAAAGGAGGCAGGTTGAAGAGGTTTCGACATGTACGAGTCTGCGTTGACCAATCGTCGGTGGGCGACATCGACCAGAAGGTGGAAATGAGAGAGGAAATCCGCACCGAGGTTTAGCAATGTGACGTCAGCAACGAGAAACTTCCAATTATATTTTCTGTTTCCGAACGATAATATGAATTTCTCGTGACCATAGGTGGGTATCGCAGATCCGTTGGCAGCTACCAAGCAGACGTCGGCAGACGTAGACAGACTACATCGTGTCCTGAAGAGTTCCCTTTGCAAAAGAGAACGACAAGCACCCGTGTCTACCAAAAATCGCACGCCTGTTCCAGCAACATGTAAAAAGAAAA
>NC_090739.1:86399675-86404675 GCF_036898095.1 Palaemon carinicauda
ATAAGGATGTTTGATCGAGAAGTATGCCTTGCCTGAAGTGAGAAAGGGAGATATAAAAAAAAAATTACAAACCCAAAATACGGCAAGATGAATCCGTTCTTAGTCTTGTAACTCGCATTTTTGGGGATTGCGATTCGTTTGCTACCCGGAGTGCCAATCTCCCAGATGGTGATAAAAAAAGCAATTGCCTGTAACATATTCGCAGATTAGTAAACCCATATTTATGTGGTTATTTGTTCGATGATAATCACTCGTTAACAGATGTAATGAAAGCGATACAAAATATTTCAGACAGTTTGCCAGAAGAAAATATCACTGAGAATGACTGGCCCGATTCCAAGAAGGTGGCATCCATGAGAGGCACTCGACCCCCGAAGTGAGGTTAGGGGGAACGCAGTCAGCAAATTAGAAGGTGTTGGCAGTGTGGGGGAGAAGGGCACCGACGATTGGATTGCCCCAACAAAGGATCACCTCGTTGTTACACTTGTCATGCCTACAGTCACCTATCTCGATAGTGTTCAGCAAAAAACCCCATGGCGGGCAGGCAGTGTCTCACGTACACCTCCCCCCTTCCAACATCCGAAGAAAAGGAGACGGAGGAAGAGGGAGACAAGGAAGTTTGATGCCCCATCCCCCCTCACATGACATCACAAGTAGTAGCCGAGGAAGCGGTGACGACGGACATGACGGTGACAGAGCAGGCACTGGCACCTCCGTTGGTACCCTTGACCTCACCCCAACAGCACTAGGGAGCAGCGGCATTGCAATTGAGGTCAGTGGCCCATGTCCCATATCTCGTAATGGCCATCTAGGATGTTAGAAGTTAGGATTGACCTGCCTGATAAATCCTTTCGAGCGCTGATCGACATAGGAGCCAGCGTTTCACTGATTGAAAAAAGATTCTCCTCAAACCCGTTACAGTCAGCGACATCCATCGTCCTCGACACGACAGGAGGAAATAAACTACACTTAAACCATACATTAATCGTCAACTTTAAGTTAGATCTGTGAAGTTTACATATGTCTTGCCCACCTTAGGAATTCCAGGAATCGAGGCTATTGTAGCAATTGATTTTATCTCTAATAATCAAATATGCCATTTTGGGGGAAAAGATACAATAACAGTAAAAGCAGGAGGGTATATTTTGCCATTAGAAAGTCAAGAGGGGTTAAGTGCGTGTGCAGGCTCGAAGAGACATTTAAGTAAGGCAACAGCTGTACCTGATATTGGAGAAGTGTTGTCTCCCCAGACAATTACGAGCATATCAGTTACCCCGTGTCGCCCTCTTCAGGAAGGAACCAAGGTTGTTGTTGAACCCATGACAATTGGGCCCGTATGATATTGGAGGGCTTGACAGAGATAAAAGAGAACAGAGCTGATATAACGATAGTTAATTTGTCAAATAAAAGAGTTGCATTGGGAAGTTATTCTGTCTGTGAATTAGAGTATTGTGAAATTGCATATAATGGGATGTTGGGAGCCACAACTCCAGCCCGCACAGACGAACGCACTCAAAATTTGATTATACAAGCAAAAAAACTATGTCAGAATAACAACATGCAGTTAGTGACATTGTCAATAATTATTCAGATGTAATTGCAAATGGAGATGAGCCACCCGGGAGGATTGATAGATTTTCCTTTAGCATTGAAACTGGGCAGGCGGAGGCCTTATAAGGTACCCACTCCTTTCAAGGGAGAGATAGAAAGGGAAACTAATAAATTAAGGAAACAAGGGACAATCGATGAGAGCGAATCCCCCAGGCTTCTCTAATTGTAGCTTTTAGGAAAAAGGATGGCTCAGTAAGACTGTGTTGATTATAGGAAGTTGAATGTAGTCACTAAGGATAATGCATTTCCATTGCCCTCGATCGAAGAATTACCTGTGAAAGTACGGGATAGTTAATATTTTACACCTGTGATTTAAAACCTGGATACTATCAAATACCCATTCAGGCAGTTTTGTCTCCCTCAATTGGCCATAATGTTCTTGTTTATTTAGACGACATCATGATTACAGGGAAAAGGGGCGAAGAACATAATAATAATTGTAAAGTTTTAGATGCATTGCGACGTAATGATATGAAATAAATTTGTCAAAGTGCAAATTTTTCTGTAAATAGGTTGAATTTTTAGGTCACATAATAACCCCAGAAGGTATCCAAGCCTGCCCCAGCAAAGTAGCGGCTATTAGAGATTTCCCCAGGCCACGTAACTCTAAGGAAATAGCTGGGTTCCTTGGGGTTGCGGGGTATTACCGTAAATTCATAAGAGGTTTTGGGGAGATAGCGAGACCCTTAGATGCTTTAAAAAATCAAAAAGTAAGAAACTGGGGAGGGGAAGAAGAAAGGCCCTTTAACAGTTTAAAAGCTGCCTTAACTAGCAATGAATTACTCACGTATCCTAGATTTGATCGCCCGTTTTTAGTGACAACAGATGCGAGTAGTGTAACTATTGGTGGCGTAGTTTCTCAACGAGATGATAGCGACGAGAGAGCGACCCATTTGTTTTGCTACCCGGGCATTAAAAGGAGCAGAAAAGAATTATAGTACAGTAGATCGAGAGACTTTGGCTATTCTTTGGTTTCTAGAGAGGCTTCGTATCTTTTTGTTAGGTTAGTCGATTTGGTTGTAAAGTGATCATCGCCCCTTACGTAATTTATACTAAAAAATGATTTAACCTCTCGATATGCGAGATGGATTAAGAGATTGTTCTAGTTTAATATAAAGGGTTTTCACCACATAAAAGGTGAAAGATGAAGCTAACAAGGTAGCTGATGCTCTCTCTAGAGGTGCAGTTTTGTGTGAATTATGAATATGGTCTGCTCTAAACACATATCTAATGAATTTAAGAAATATAACTAAGGTAGTAAAACCTCCACCTTACTACCTTGAAGACCAAGACCATACTAGTAACACATTTAAGGACTTCCGTGAAGTCAGGCCATATGAGACGAAATGCTTTCATAATTTGGCTTAGTCGGTCACATTAATTTTTCCATATAACTGAAGCTTAATTTGGAAAGGTATAGCAATCTTTTCACATGTATATCGATATTATAGAATAGAAAACTCATGAAACTACGAGGGATTATGACCATATTAATCTCAGGGGCTTTACCATCTCCTATTATTTTGTAGCGTACCATATGCTTTGTAACACCTGCAACCATAACATCACTAGTTCTGCCTATGTTCTATTTTATATACCTAAAATTTAATGAAAATTAATCATTATTATTATTATTATTATTATTATTATTATTATTATTATTATTATTATTATTATTATTATTATTATTATTATCATTATTATTATTATTATTATTATCATTGATATTATTTTTATTATTTTTATTATTATTATTATTATTATTATTATTTTCATTATTATTATTATTATTATTATTCTTTTCTGCCCGGATCTCGTTTCTACTGTATTTTTGTTTTGAAATCCGTCTCCGTCAAACTCATCTTCTCATTCCTCGTAAATGTTCACAGGCAACTACAATACCTGTCTCTTGCTTCCCTCTTAAAATTTTCTGTTAACTATATTGAACAGAAATCAACCAATCCCAATTTATATTGAAACCAGTTCAAATGCATCTACCAGCCCATGTGTAGTTGTTTGACCATTTCACAGTTCATTTCATCAGTTCTATCTTCTATGGCTGTGTGCAAAAATATTCTTTGCTGCCCCATTGACCAAAATTTCATAACTTTCCAATTTCCTTAATATCTCCCAACCTTTTTTATGCGCCTCGAAATGTGGACTTATAGGATATAAAGAAAAGAAAAAAAATAGTGATGGAGATAAGGAAATGAATATGACAGAATGAAGTGTTTAACATTCGAACAAAATGATTATCGTGAGAGAGAGAGAGAGAGAGAGAGAGAGAGAGAGAGAGAGAGAGAGAGAGAGAGAGAGAGAGAGCTCTGCATAATATAGTTCCATCAGATTTCATTTTGCTTAATCTTTCTGATTTCATTGTGAGTATATATAGATATCGTTAAAATTTAAGGTAACTGGGAACCGTAAATAGATAAAAAAAAGAATAATATGCGAATAAGGGAAAAGTAATAGAAATCCAAAGACACGATAGCTGAGAAAATAAAAAGAAAGGGGAAAAGATCGGAAAAATTAAGTACGCGTGAGAAAGGAAGTACCAGCCGCAAAAACCATTTTCTCACAGACCTGGAAATCTTCTGCATATTCCTATTTAACAAGAACATATCATGAACTGACAATACTAATAGCAAACTTGATTCAGCAGGAAATTTAAGATTTCCTATATTTGAATATTTTGCTTAAATGTTAGGAAGTATAACGATATGTACATAGGAGTATAAATCTACAATTGAGTAGTATCTGTAATTTACTATAGGATTTTCATACAAAATATATTAATCACATGATCCATAGAGAAACCTTTTGATAAATACTTCTTGATGTTATAATGGAAGTCTGAGGAAAGTAATAACAAAGCTAGAAATTGTTATTATCTATCGTGTTCATCTTTAAAAATGGAACCAGGAGGAACCAGGTCCTTTGATTTAGCCTTATACAGCTTGTTATTTCTGTTTTAGTTTATTTGGAATAGCTCGGATATCTTGAATAATTAAGATAAGACTAAGTGTCCTTTTATATCACCAAATTACACCTGCTGAAACGTTTTCTGAACAAAAACAAAACACTGACTTGTTATTTGTATTAATGAATAAATGATCCAAATAAAATTTTCTTCCACCTCTTCACATAAATTTTAAATCCAAACGAATGCTTTAAAGACTTTCTCATTATATCATGCACGTTTCATTTCTTTTGTATCACAACCATTCATCTAACAAATTTCCACAACCAATTCTTGACCATTTCGTCGGTAGGTAGAAATATCTTCTACTTTCCAATATTTTACTTATTTTGTCTTTATCCCTTTATTTATATTATTTCTTCCAATTAACATTAAATATCATTATCAATTATAACAACCAGGCAAACTC
>NC_090739.1:86417175-86422175 GCF_036898095.1 Palaemon carinicauda
AAGAAACGTTGGGTCTGGAAATAGATTCAGTTCTCTCTCCAAGAACTGGACGTGGCCCTCCTCTCTAGAGAGAGCCACTATTTCATAACTCTGGCCCCCAAAGCGAGTACAAACAGAAATATGACTTAAATTCAAAACCTTCTAAGCACATTCCTCATTGTTCATTATTTATACACAATGAGGAATCAAATCTAATGACCATGCAAAGGTCTTCGGAAGCGCTGGAGGGCTGGCTCCTTAGGAACGTCGTAAGAAAGGTCAACCTGTAAAGCATATGGTATCTTACCTGTCAAGTCAGGCTTGAACAACAGAATTGTGTTGGCTGCTAAACCTTGCTCATGAAGGTGAATGAAGAATGATAAATAGGAATCTGTCGGGATTTCTTTCGGTTCTTCGCCTTGACAAAGGATTGCTATCTCTTCCCGGAAGCCTCATAATGTCTTCTGGTTTCCTCCAAAAGTCTAAACTGACTTTTAAACACCGAATCTTTTTCTCATCATGTTTTCTGTGAAGGAGCGGAGACAGTCGACTTCTGTACTCACTGAGACAGGGATGGATCCGGTAGCGGTATGAATTTTAGTCGTAGTTCCAATGCCAGAGGTAACCACACGCTATTTGGCCACTTGTGGGCCACTATTGCCGCTTTCCCTTTGAAGGATCTCAGCTTATCGAGGACCTTCAAAAGGAGGTTGTGCGGAGGGAACAGATAGATACTGGACCATCTGTTCCAGTCCAGGGACATAGCGTCCACTGCCTCCGCCGACGGCTCCTCGTAAGGGGACACGTAACGATCTATTTTCTTGTTGTCTTTCGTCGCAAAGAGGTCTATCTGCAGCTCGGGGACTTAACTCGAGATGAAGGAGAACGATCCTGCGTTAAGGGACCATTCTGACTCTATAGGTGTAAACCTAGATAGAGCATCCGCTGTCACATTGCGGAACCCTTGAATGTGAACTGCTGACAGGTGCCATTTCTTCCTTTACGCCAAACAGAATATGGCCAACGTCACTTGGATCTCTTCGCGCGTTTGATGCGTATTTTCTCCAGACTCCTGTTGCATCCTTTAGCTGTGCTCTTAGCACTGGATCTGTTATCGAAGCAAACTGTAGAGAGCCCAGCACTCTCTCCTGTTCTCGTCTTGATATCCATTTGCATTTTAATAGTCTCTCGACAGATCCTGCTATTTCTTACCTCTTCTTACTAGGAATGGAAAACCGATGTGACTCCAAATTCCAGTGGATTCCCAACCACTGAGATTTTTGAGCTAGAGAAAGACGAGACTTTTTGATGTTGATCTTGAATCCCAGATGTTCCAGGAACTGGATCACTATCTTAGAAGCTTGCATGCATTCTGTCCTGGATGCTGCCCACACCAGCCAGTCGTCCAAGTACGCTACTACTTGGACCCCCTTTAGGTGTAATTGATGGACGGCTGCGTTCGCGAGCTTCGTGAAAATCCTTGGGGCTATGTTTAGCCCGAAAGGCATGGCTCTGAAGGCGTGAAGTTTTCTATGTAACTTGAAGCCTAGGTAGGAGGAGAAGTGACGATTAATTGGAACGTGCCATTAAGCGTCAGACAAGTCTATAGAGACAGTATATGCCCTTCTGGGCGGTAGGGTCCTTATTTGCGGAAGCGTGAGCATTCTGAACTTGTAGTTCACTATGAACTTGTTGAGTGGCGACAAGTCTAGAGTAACTGTGAATTTTCTGAGTCCTTCTTTGGAACACAAAACAGCCTTCCTTGGAATTTTATGGACTTGACCTTTCGGGTTACTCTTTTGTCTAAGAGTTCTCTGACATACTCTTCTAGAACGGGAGTTGAGTGATGGAAGAACTGAGGAAATTGAGGTGGAGGACTGCTCCAGCTCCAACCTAGTGCATTTTTAATTAGGCTGTGAGCCCAGGGATCGAAGGTCTAGCGATCCCTAATTATCTGTAGTCTCCCTCCTACTGGAAGTATCTTACTTCTGCTGTTGTGGATCTGAGGCCTTGCCTCCTTGACCGTGTCCTCTCCTGTATCCCCTTCCTCTTGAAGGGCGTCTAGAAGAACCTCTTGCTGTTCCTCTACCTCTCGAACGAAAGGAAGAAGTCTGCCTTTCGAAGGCTGGGTTAAGAACTGGCGACTGTGTCGCCACTTGTTGAGCTACCAGCTGGTATGTGGTTGGAGGTTGTGCCACTATCTGAGGCACCGCGGTCACAGGAAGTTGTTGTTGTTGCTGTCGGTAGTGTTTAGCCGGCCGAAAGGATGGCCTAGTCCTTTTTGTCTTCCACTTGGGTTGGAGACCCTCATCTGGAGAAGACTTTCTCTTAAGCCCCACTTCTTGAGAAGTTTCCTATTCTCTGTGGCGGCCTTGTCTACTACCTCTTTAACCACTTAATTGGGGAATAGGTCTTTACCCCAAATACGAGATCAGTTTCCTCGGGTCGTGCCTCACCACAGCCGAGGCGGACACGAACTCTCTACAGGCACTCCTAGCTTTAATAAAGCTATAGAGATCCTTCGTAACTGTGGCCAGATGGGTTTTAGCCACAACCATGAACATGTCCTGGATTTTGGGGTCACTTGCTGTCGTTTCTAGTGTCGTTTACAACGACATCGATGCTGCAAGTCTTTCCTTTGTCTCTTGCTCTCTACACAAGAGAACCTCCGACAGTTTTGGAAGTGCCTCACCGAACTGGCATTCAGCAATATCAGCTTCCAGCTTCCCGACTGAGAAGGTAAGGTGTACGTTCTTCCAGTCTTCTTGGTCCAAGGGCAAGGTCAGAGATAACGGCTTGCACTCCTCCAAGGAGGGGCATGGTTTCCCTGCCTCCACCGCCTTTAAGGCTGCCATATATCCCTTTTCCAAGAAGGGAAAGGCTCTGGCAGGAGAGTCCACAAAGGAGAGAAGCTTCTTCCTCAAGGTGGGCACCTTTGAGTTAGTGAAGCCGCTCTCTTTCATCGAGCTCGCTAGTAACGTCTGAGCTTTACTATGGTCAAAAGCTATGACCTCCTTCGGCTCCGTCTCCTCCTTTGAGGCTGGCTCCTTCCTAAGACGGTCATAGCAGTCCGGATAAGAATATTTGTTGGGCCAAAATTCCACTTTTTCCAGGGGAATTGCTCCAACTATTCTGAAATCACGATCTTCCCGGTTGTCATCTGCATGTGTTCGGCATACCTCTAATGATTAGTATCTGAGCACAAAGGAAGATCCTTCACGCTGAGCCGCTTCTGGGGCCCACGTGATGCTGCAAGTCTACGTAACTCCAGTTTCATTGCAGCTTCCTTCTCATCATTCTTCCTTTGAATTTGTTGGATCATCACAACAATGGAAGAAAGAGTCCTTCCCAGTTTATCTGGGATAGCAGACGATGTAGACGGAATAGGTTATGGGTCAGGAACCAATGTAACCGACACTTCGTCGATTTTTTCCTCTTCTACTTGAGGAGCCTGGAACAGCTCCTCCTCCTGACCTTCTCCTAGAAGGTCCTTCTCAGTATAATCCGACACCTCCGACATCCTATCGTCCAATTTGATGTCTTCAAGGGCGGCTGAGATATCAGAATCTACCGGATTCTTGGCAATTGGTATCTCCACCTGAGGCCGGGGGATGATTGCATCAGCCGATGCTTTAGGGAAAATGTAGGCCCTCATCTTCTCATTTGGAAGGTAGGGACCTGAGGTGTTTTTCTGAAAACCCCTTACCCAGGATCGTAACGTATCCCTGGCAGCATCCCTTGACTCCGTTGACTTAGGGTTGTCAAAAGCCTCGGTAATCAGGTTAGAAAAAATTGTACAAACCTGAGAGTCCCAATAGCGGAGATCACCTCTGGAGGCTGCGCATGCCGCATACCTCCTGCAATATTGATGTCCACAGGAGTTCTTACTCCATGAGTATCAAGTGAAGGCTTTCACTTATATTGAGACATTTAGCTTATAAAGAAAAGCTATAAGAGAAAGAAGGAGAGACACATACTTGTATTTCCTGTTCAGTCAATTGCTGAAACCTCCCGAGATATTAAAACTAAGGTTAATTCTATTCTAGAATACCTTATGTAATTTCCTACACGGAAATTTAAGGTGTAGTTCACACCTTGAGATAAAGTTTTAATATACGGGATAGAAAGAATACAGAAAGAACTTACTTTCTATATATTGTACGGTCTCAACAAAAGGCTGTACAAGATAACATTAAGTATGCTGAAGAACTTTAGTGTTATCACAAGCTCTGTACAGCAGTTTCTGCTGATGCAGTGTGTACTACACTACAAATATAGCAACTACTGTACATCGCATGCTTTTGTGCCGGCTGCACATGCTGGCCGGCATCTACCCGTATATAGTTCAAAGATATAATATCTTTAACTAATAGGCGGCAGCCCACTGATTCGCGACTGTGTGCTGGCCAGCAATCATTGTCAACCGACAGCTGAAAACACTAATACCCGGCTGCCGGCCGCTAATCGTAGTAGCCAGCAGATTCGGGCTGTTTCCATTGCCGGCAGGCAAGGGTAATAATACCCATGCCCGCCGGCAGTAGCCAAGAACCAGAGAACCTCCACCTGCCCGGCTGTCGGCTGTTAAGCCGGCAGGCGGGTTACGGGTACAACACAATAGTCAGAGAAACAGTATGGATGTAAGGTTATAAGGCGGCATTGCCGTACGACCTTCCATTCAGAAAGAGTGAACTTATGGAAGGGGAGAATGTAGCATTCAGGCTTCCAAAGAATCTACAACCTGCCGGGCTCTACCGGCAGACATGGAAGGGAGACCAAGGGAGGTCTAGGGTTCACTCTGCAAAGAAAAAAGGTTCTCTACCGGCCGACACGTAGTGCCAGCCGGCAGAGAGCTGAGCCTGTCCTCCATCCTAACCTATACTAGGTACGGAATAGGACTGCAGCCAAAAGAAAATAAAAGAAAGAAAGGTGGGGAAGGGATAAGGGTCCTATAGACTTCGTTCTAGCAGGAGACACACTCAGCCGTTAGGGAAGCTCATCCTAACCAAGAGTTGTCTATTAGG
>NC_090739.1:86427175-86454675 GCF_036898095.1 Palaemon carinicauda
TGAAGTTCACTAACTCGTTTGGCAGAGGCTAACACGAGTAGGAAAGCCATCTTCCAAGTCAGGTGGCGATCAGAGGCCAGGCGTAATGGTTCAAAGGGAGGTCTCTTAAGAGCCCTGAGAACCCGAACCACGCTCCATGGAGGAGGTCTCACTTCCGACTGAGGGGAGGTAAGCTCATAGGTACGTATGAGTAGGGAGAGTTCTAGCGAGGAAGAAATGTCCACTCCTTTCAGCCTAAAAGCCAGGCTTAAGGCTGAGCGATAGCCTTTCACCGCCGAGACCGAAAGACGCATTTTCTCCCGCAAATAAACGAGAAACTCCGCTATTGCTGGAATAGTGGCATCGAGTGGAGAGTGTGACGGTGCCGAGAGAGGGTGTCAACTCAAAGGCAGATTGGAAACGACTGAGTTATATTATTGTGGAACACTCTCCTTATATACAAAACCTCAAGGCAACAGGACATAACAAGTTCACAAGACAGACAATATTCAGAGCAAAACAGCAGATATGAATTTTCATGTTCGTTTGAGTGCGAGGGAAGAGCGAAGATACAAGCATATTATATACAAAAGGAATTATGTACAATTGTGTGACACACGGTTGGTACATGGCTCTCCCCCTAAAAATGACATACTGTACATGTTAAATAGGGCGCCCTGATCTAGAGAGGCGAACTGTAGGCGGGTCATCTGGCAGAAGATAAGCAGGTTTTAGACGATCAATGGAGACCCAGTCTTCTTTGCCCCGAATGTTTAGGAGGAATGCTTTCGGACTGCGTCGGATCACAAGGAAAGGGCCCGTGTAAGGGGGCGTTAGTGGTGGCTTGCTGGTGTCGTTGCGCAGGAAGACGTGCGTTGCAGAGTGCAAGTCCGTTGGTATGTGATGCTTCGCTGGGGGCTTGTAAGTCTGGCGACACGAAGTAAATTTTCCCACGACGTGACGTATGCGCTGGAGATCGTCAGTGGAGGTTGTAGAAGGAAAAACTCAGCAGGGACGACCAACGGGTCGCCATACACCATTTCGGCTGCCGAGACGTCGAGGGCGTCTTTAGGAGTGGTCCTTAGTCCAAGGAGGACCCAGGGAAGCTGAGTAAACCAGTTGCAATCCTTGCAGCGGGACATCAAAGCTGCTTTGAGGGTTTGATGAAAACGTTCAACCATTCCATTGTCAGCGGGGTTGTAGGCCGTTGTCTGATGTAGGGTGATGCCCAGGAGATTCGCTAATGACGTCCATAATTGAGAGGTGAAAGTGGTTCCCCTGTCAGAAGTAATATGCTCAGGGATACCGAATCTTGAAATCCATCCAGAGAGTAAGGCAGATGTACATGAGGCGGACGTTGCAGTTTCCATGGGAATGGCTTCAGGCCAACGAGTGGAGCGGTCGATGACGGTAAACAGGTAACGATGTCCTTGTGATGTGGGTAGGGGGCCTACAACGTCGACGTGAATGTGTGCGAAACGACGCTGAGGTTGAGGAAAGGTGCCCACTCCTGAATCCGTGTGTCGATGTACTTTGGAAGTTTGGCAAGAAGTACAGGCACGGACCCAATCCTTAGCATCCTTAGAAATGCTGTGCCAAATGAACTTTGCCTTCAGCAGCTGTGCAGTAGAACAGCACGAAGGATGTGAAAGGCCGTGGATGAAATCAAACACCGGTCGGCGCATGGGAGCAGGAATCCAAGGTCGCGGTTCTACCAGTACTGACGTCACAGAGGAGGGTGGTGTAGGAGTCTTCGAGGGGAAAATCCTCCCAACAGAGGGACGTGCAGGATGTCCTACAAGCTTGATACTCTGGATCCTGTCGTTGGGCTTCAGCCAGGGCGTTGTAATCCAATCCCAGTTGAACGGCAGCCAACGTGTTTCTTGACAGGGCATCGGCAACGGGATTCATTTTCCCAGGGACGTATTGGAGGGTGCAATTGTATTCAGCCACGGCGGAGAGATGTCGGCGTTGACGGGCGGACCAGGCGTCAGACTGTCGAGTGAAGGCGTGCACCAGAGGCATGTGGTCTGTGCGAATGACGAAGGGCGTACCTTCTAAGAAATGGCGAAAGTGACGGACAGCCAAGTGCACCGCCAGCAATTCTCGATCGAAGGTAGAATAACCCGATTCTGCCTTGGACAGTTTTCTGCTGAAGAAGGCCAATGGGCGGGGCGAGCCTTTGACCACCTGCTCGAGTACTGCACCAATAGCGACGTCGCTGGCATCGGTGGAGAGAAGGAGAGGAGCGTGTGGGATAGGAAAAGTGAGAGTCGCAGCAGTTGATAGGGCCTTCTTTGCATTGCAGAAGGCTGCTTCTTGAAGGGGACCCCACTTCAAGTCCTTTGGCTTGCCCTTGAGGGAGGCGTAGAGGGGAGCAAGAGTGGCGGCAATGGCTGGCAGAAAACGGTGATAATAGTTGATCATGCCCAAGAATTCCTGCAGAGCTTTGACGGTCGAGGGCGTGGGGAAATTCTGAACGGCTGCTACCTTCTCAGGGAGGGGATGGACTCCTTCAGGAGTGATACGGTGCCCTAAGAACGACACTTCGTTGGCGCCAAAGGTACACTTGTCGTACCGGACTACAAGGCCGTTTTGTTGCAGGCGGTCGAGCACGATGCGCAGGTGACGGAGGTGTTCCTCTTTTGAGGAGGAGAACACAAGTATGTCGTCCACATAACATACACAGAAAGGGAGGTCCCCTCAGATGCCATCCATGAGACGTTGAAACGTTGCCCCAGCATTACGAAGGCCAAAACAAGAGTAATTGAAGGTGTATGTGCCAAACGGAGTGGTGATGGCAGTCTTGGGGATGTCTTCTGGGTTCATAGGCACCTGATAATACCCATTCAGGAGGTCGAGCGTAGAGAAAACCTTCGCTTTGTGCAGGTAGGAGGTTACATCGGCAATGTTAGGGAGGGGGTAGTGATCTGGTTCTGTTTGCATGTTCAGGCGCCTGTAATCCCCGCACGGTCGGAGGGAGCCGTCTTTCTTCAGAACGATGTGTAAGGGTGACGACCATGGTCTAGAGGCCTTTTGGCAAATGCCCATTTTCTCCATTTCGGCGAACGTCTGTTTGGCGGCTGCCAATCGTTCCGGTGCCAGACGTCTAAATTTTGCGAAGACTCGGGGTCCCGTCGTCTTGATATGGTGATAAATACCGTGCTTGGCAGGAACCGTGGGCGTTTGGCGAAGTTCTGGACGGAAAACTTCCGGGTACGACGTGAGGAGGTGGGCGTAGGCATCCGTGGGTGCGCTGATGTGGAGAGCGAGGTTAGAGGGGGCGGGTTGAAGAGGTGTCGACAAGTACGAGTCTGCGTTGACCAATCGTCGGTGGGCGACATCGACCAGAAGGTGGAAATGAGAGAGGAAATCCGCACCGAGGATTGGCATTGTGACGTCAGCAACGAGAAACTTCCAATTGAATTTACCGTTTCCAAACGATAATGTGAGGCTCTCGTAACCGTAGGTGGGTATCGCAGATCCGTTGGCAGCTACCAAGCGGACATCGGCAGATGTAGACTACGTTGTGCCTTGAAGAGTTTCCTCAGCAAAAGAGAACGACAAGCACCCGTGTCTACCAAAAATCGCACGCCCGTTCCTGCATCCTGTAAAAAAAAAAGATTAGAAACATGGGAGGCCACCGCCACAAGCGATGGCCTACTTACACGTTTTTTGGCCACTGACAATCTTTTGCACATTTCTTCGCGGTTGCCCCGAATCTGAAGTGGTAGTAGCAAAACTGCGGCGGATGGGAGGTAGTAATTGGCTGTAGAAGTCGTTCGTTGGGGCGCGAGCGATTGGTGGGTGGTGGGCGGCTTTGTCTCCGCTTCGGCACGTCACGGGGTAGGCGTGTATGTTCTACGGCGTTCATGTCAGCTTCGGTTGACGTTGAATAGGCATCCTCATCGTCAGGGGTGGAGGCGTTGATGGAGGTCTTGAAGTGGCTGTCCATAAGGGCGTCGGCTTTGGTCATCAAGTCCTTTATGGGTAAACTATCGACATCGGGTATGGCAGCGCGCACAGGTTCAGGTAAACGGCGTATCCAAAGGGCACGGAGTAGGTTCACCTCACGAGGAGAGCCGTCTGCGGCAGGTTGAAGGCGAGCGATACTGGTCATTTCCCTGAGGGCAAGCGAAGCCCTTTGGTCCCCCAACGGTTGTTGCGAGAGCTGAAAAAGCTTTGCTATACGGGCGGCTGGCGACGGCGAGTACTGCTGCAGAAGGTATGATTTGAGGGCGTTATACTCTATTGGGGTGTCTCCTTGTTCACAAAGCCAGTCGGATATTTCTGGGAAGGTGTCCTCGGGTATCACCGCGAGAACATAATCCGCTTTGGTGGTTGAGCGAGTCACGCCCCTGATACGAAAGTGGACTTCAGCGCGTTGAAACCAAGCGAACGCTCTCTGCTGGCGAAGGGTGAAAGTTTCAATGGAGCTGCCGCAGTGCCAACTGCCGGAGTAGAGTCAGCCTCCGTCATAGTACCACCGATGGAGGGGAGAGGGAGGTGGGGGTGGAAGGCAGTGGGAGCGAGTCGACTTCCGGGGTCACCAATGTGACGGTGCTGAGAGAGGGTGTGAACTCAAAGGCAGATTGGAAACGACTGAGTTATATTATTGTGGAACACTCTCCTTATATACAAAACCTCAAGGCAACAGGCCATAACAAGTTCACAAGACAGACAATATTCAGAGCAAAACAGCAGACATGAATTTTCATGCTCGTTTGAGTGCGAGGGAAGAGCGAAGATACAAGCATATTATATACAAAAGGAATTATGTACAATTGTGTGACACACGGTTGGTACAAGAGATACCCCTCCCACGACACCAACCACTGAAGACTCTCCATTTCGCCTGGTAGACTCCCACAGAGGACTTTCGCAGGTGACGAGACATTCTTTCCGCAACCTGTTGCGAAAAGCCTCTCTCCGTGAGGAGATGCTGAATAGTCTCCAGGCGTGAAGCCGAAGCGAGGCTACAGCTTTGTGGAATATGTTACAATGTGGTTGTCAGAGTAGCTCGTGTCGTGGGGGAAGCTCTCTCGGAAGCTCCGTCAGGAGCTGCAGAAGGTCCGGGAACCATTCCGCATGATGCCATAGTGGAGCTATCAGGGTCATAGACAAGTTGACCGATAGTCTGGTCCTGTTGAGCACCCCTCTCATCAGATAGAACGGTGGGAAGGCGTACACGTCGATGTTGTCCCACCGTTGTTGGAAAGCATCTTGCCAGAGAGCCTTGGGGTCCGGGACTGGGGAGCAGTACAGGAGCAGCTTGCAATTCAAGGCTGTCGCGGACAGATCCACTGTCGGGGAACCCCACAAAGTCAGGACTTTGTTGGCTATCTGAGGATCCAAAGACCACTCGGTATTCACTATGTGTGAAGCCCTGCTCAGACTGTCGGCGAGCACATTCCTCTTGCCAGGAATTAAGCGAGCTGATAGTGTTATCGAGTGAACTTCGGTCCACCTCAGAATCTCTACTGTAAGATGGGATAGCTGTTGTGAAAAAGTACCTCCCTGCTTGTTGATATAAGCCACTACCGTGGTGTTGTCGCTCATCACCACCACGGAGTGGCTCGCCAGGGTCCGTTGGAACTGTTGAAGAGCCAGGAATACGGCCTTCATCTCTAGCAGGTCGATGTGCAGGTACTTTTCTGATTCTGACCAAAGGCCTGAGGTCCTCTGGTTCAGAATGTGGGCCCCCACCCTTCTTTTGATGCGTCCGAAAAGAGTGTCAATTCCGGGGGAAGGACAAGAAGATCCAATCCCTTTCGCAGGTTCTCGTCGATCAGCCACCGCCACAGGTCTGCCTGTTCCGAGTGTCCTATCGGGACCAGAAAGTCCGGGGAATCGGAACCTTGACTCCACCGGGACTTGAACCGCCATTGCAGGGATCTTATCCTGAGACGGCCGTTCGGGACCAGACGGGCCAGGGAAGCTAGGTGACCTAAAAGACGCAACCACGATTGGGCTGGAAGATCTTCCTGCCTGAGGAAGGGTTCTGCCACCCTCCTCAGCCTTGCTATCCTGTCGTCTGATGGAAAGGCTTTGTGGAGATTGGTGTCTAATAACATGCGTTGATAAACCAGTCGCTGGGACAGCTGCAGAGAGGACTTCTCGAGATTTACCACGATCCCCAGATCTTGGCAAAGTTCCAGAAGCCTGTCTCGGTACCGAAGAAGGGTCGACTCCGAGTCCGCCAGGATCAGCTAGTCATCCAGATATCGGAGGAGACGGATGCCGTTCCTGTGCGCCCATGACGAAATCAGGGTAAACACTCTGGTGAACACCTGAGGTGCTGTGGAGAGACCGAAGCACAGCACCTTGAACTGGTAGGTCTTGCTGTCTAGGCTGAATCTCAAGTACTTCCTGGAAGATGGATGGATTGAGATCTGGAAGTACGCGTCCTTCAAGTCCAGTGTACACATGAAGTCTTGTGGTCTCACTGCAAGTCTGACCGTGTCTGCTGTCTCCATGCTGAACGGAGTTTGCTTGACAAACTTGTCCAGCCTCCACACGCCTTCTTTACAAGAGTCGACTGAAGAAGCCTGGGGAGCCGTCGATGACCTCCTGGAGTGCATAAGGATGCACTCCAGGAGGTCGTCTCGACTTCTGCCCGTAGGGCTAGCCCCTTGGCCGATCCCGTGGCATAGGAGCTCAACGACACTGGATTCGCTGTCAGGGGAGGTTGAGATGTCGTGAATGGGACGCGATAGCCTTGGTCGATCACGGAGACCGTCGAAGAATCGGCCCCATGTTGCCGCCACCTGTGCATGCAACTTTGTAGGCATCCCCCAAAGGTGGACACGCGGGGGGACTGCCACTCCTAGCGTTTACGGCCGCGGCCGCTCCCTCTAGGAGTTTTGCCTCCCCTGGAGGACTTACCGCCCCTCTTGTCCTTGACAGGAAAGAGCTGGGGCTTAGACACCACTTTCCTAGCTGCCGGATCCTGCTTCAGTGTCCTACGAGGCTGCTGCCGATGTTGCTGCGGAGCTGGAGGCTTGTAGGGCCGAGATGCGAGGGCCCTTTGGAGGAGCGAGTCTTGGCTAGACTTCCTCCACCTCTCAGCTGTGCATTCCATGTCCTTGGGCTTAAACAAACATCCCCAAAGGATGGAGGAGTATCTGAGCCTGCAGACATCCATGGCGGGGACCTTCGGGTGGATCTTCTCGGTCACCGCATCACGACGCTTCAAGACCGAGTTGGCCCACAGGTTAGTAACCCGGTGGGCCAAAAACTCGATGGAGCGAGTGCCCGAGAGGAGGAAGGTCTCCAGGGCCTTCCTATTGCCTCAGAGCGCAATAGGATGCCCAGAGAACCCAGCCAGACATCCAGCCACGAAGTGGCCTGCATGGCACACTTTGCGACCTTCTCCTGGCTCAGGATCTCTGACGCCGAGAATGTCACCTGCCGGGCGGAGAGCTTCTCAAGCGGAACTCTCCTAGTAAGCTCTTCCACCGAATGGTGGAGGGGAAGAGCAAGGCTGGACTCCCCCATGATCTCAAAGTACCTCCTCTGCTGTAAACGAGGAGGTGGGAGGAGTTTGTTCCCGGCAGAGGAACGACTGGAGGAGGCGAGGTCTGATATATGCGCGTCGACCCTGTCTCTGGCACTCTTCACCCCCTTGGACCAGGGCAGAGCCGCACTGGCCTTTGGGGGCTTCTGAGTTCCATAGACCTGGTCCAGGACCGTGTCCTTGCCCTTGCGAGTGGCGATCTCCGGGTCCTTGAACCTGTTGAGCTGCCTCATCAGGCTCAAGACCTGCCAGAAGGCATGCTCAGACTCGTGCTGATCTCCTCCCTGCGGACTGGCAGCTAAGTCTCCTGTCCCCGGAGGCTCTTCCTGGGGAGACACATGGACGTTCTCCCGGGGTCTGGCTGGTTCCTGACGAATTTGCGAAGAAGACTTTGGAACTGTCTTGGAGACCTTGGGTTCCCTCCTGGGCAGGATACAAGACTCCAGCAAAGAGGTCTGGAAGGTGCCTTCCACGCAAGTGGGTTCTCCTCCACGAGGAGGGGACTCCCCCCTTGGTGCCGAGGGAGAGAACCCCGCCTCGCTGGACTCTCCTGAAGACGGAAAAGCTTCGTCCACAGGAGAAGGAGAAAACGACTGCGAAGGGGATGGAGCCTTCCTGATGGACCTCTTAGGAACCAACATCTCCCTGGGAGAAGTTACCACGAAGTCCACTCCTCTCCTTCTCTTCAGCGGGGGCGAGTCTGTCCTTGGCTTGAGTCCGAGATCTGCGAGTGCTGGCTTCATAGCCTGCGCTACCGCTCTCATTAAAGGACCAAACCAAGACTGACGAGATACAGACGCAGTGTCCGTAATTCCCGCTGGAGGGAAGGGGATCTCCTGACCCTTCGGAGTGGACGCAACTGGGCCTACCTGCAAAGAAGAAAGGGAAGAATGTTGCCTTGACCTCTCCAACGATTCTTCCTGGTCCTGAGAGAGAGACCTGCGCTTGCGCGGAGGCGATCCTGACTGCGATCTGGAAGCACGCGTACCTGCTGCCGCCACGAGCTGCGGAACCCGGCGAGAACGGGGGTCGCATTGGGGGTCGCGCTGGCTCTCGCGCGGAGGAGGATCCAAAGAATCGCGCGTAGGGGGCTTCTGGAGTGCGGGCGCGTAGTTGCGCGGAGATAAACGCGTACGGGCAAGTGGGCACCTGGCTGAGTGGGCGCGCGGGCGCGTGGGCGTGCTGGTGGGTGGGCGCGTTGGCGAGGAAAAACGTTGGCGCGTGGGCGAGGAACGCGCGGGCGCACAGGCAATCGCTGTAACTCAGGAGAAAGGCAAGGCGCAGGAGATCGATGGTGTCCTGGAGATCTGTGGCGCGTGGGCGAGCGATGGCGAGGCGGCGAGCGATTTCGCGTCAGCGAACGCTGGCGCGTTGGCGAGCGATGGCGAGTTGGCGCGTGATGGCGAGCGATGGCGCGTTGAACGCGCAGGCAAACGACCGCGTGTGGGCGAGATGGATGTAGGATACTTATGTTGATCAAGGTCCGGGTGGCGCTGACGAGTAGGAGAGCACTTGCGTGCAGACGAAAGATCGCGCGTGCGCTCAGGAGATTGCCAAAGCTCTGGAGAACGCTGACAAGTAGGAGAACGCTGACGAGTAAGAGAACGCTGACGTGCTGGAGATCGATGACGCGCAGGAGATCGGTGGCGCGTAGGATGTCGACGCGTACACTGCTGCGCAGGATCAGGAGGCGCGACGCGCAAAGACGAACGCTCGCAAACGGGCTCAGGATGAGAAAGCGCGTGTGCGCGCTGGCGCGCAGGAACTCTAGAAGTCCACGCAAGAGACCATGTGCGCTGCTGCGCAGCTGAAGGAGGACGAGCAGGAACGCGTGTGCGAGGAGGAGTCAGGTCCTTGCCCGCATCCAGATCCGGAGATCTAGGGCGCGTGGGCGAGCGTTGGCGCGCAAGGCGCGTATCAGGAACAGGATGCGCAGGTGCGCACTGACGAGCAGGAGATCTTATGCACTCAGGAGACCGCTGGTGCGCTGGGCATGCAACAGGAAAAGGAGGTTGTTGACTGTCGACAGGAGAGCGCTGGCGAGCAGGAGGGCGCTGACAATCAGGAGAGCGCTGGCGCACAGGAGAGCGCTGACGATCAGGAGAGCGCTGACGATCAGGAGAGCGCTGACGATCAGGAGAGCGCTGGTGAGCAGAACACTGTCGAGCAGGAGAGCGTTGGCGAGGTGAGTCAGGAGACTGAAAAGCTGGAGACCGCTTATGTGCTACTACGCGTGAGCGCGCAGGAGGGCGAGCAGGGGAACCCTGACGCGCAAGGGAAGCCCCCACACCGAGGGAGACATCCCTTTGCCCCGAAGGGACCGATGCCCATCGGCTGACGAGGTCAGAAGCCTGCTACACATCTGCGCCGGAGGTGGAAGGTCTGGTAGGCGTAGGAGATCACGAGCGATCACCGGAGAGGTCCAAGGACGTGGCTGCTACAGTCTGCTCCCGACGAGGAGGATCCTCATCAGAGGACGGAGGATGTGAAGACTTGAAGAGGCACCTCTTGACTCCCTTATAGGGAGACGGGAGGCCCCTGCGACAAAGAGGACGACGAGCCTTACGGCGAAGGCCGCCACGAGGGACGTCATCAGGATCGTCGGTCCTCCGAAGAGGAGTCTCAGTCAGTGCGCTCCCCCGAGGGGGAAACGTACCCGGCGGAGAGACCGTGGGACCCACCTCCCCCTTCGAAGGATGTTCAGAAGGGGGAGGAGAGCCTTCAGCAACGTCCGCAACATCAGGAACAGCAGAGGTTTGACCAGACCCGTCGGAAGCCTCTGCCACCACAACATCGACAATAGACAGAGGGTCTACCTCTGCTATCACCGGCGACTGCTTGACAGCGGCCCCCAACTCAATAAGGTCAAAGAGGGCTTCCTTGGAGGGCAAGACCTTAAGCCCCAAGGAAGCCCAAAGCTGAAAGAGATCATCGTTAGAGACAGAGTTATGGTCATCAACGTTAGAATCAAAATCCTTTTCCCCGGGGAAGGAGGGGGAGCCGCCCCGCTATGGGAGGCGACGCCCTCTCCCACATCCTGAGATCGGGAAACAGAATAAGGGTCTACGCTACCACTCGGCGGCCTCTCATGAGTGGCCGGTCGACTGGGAGCTTCGGAGGAGGTTTGGGCGGTGAGAGAAGAGTCCCTGGAGCCTTCCTCCTTCAAGGCAACCCTTGAAGGAGAAAGGTCTCTCTTGGACTTCTTCTGCATATGAAATGAGCTTGTTTTCTAATAAACCCCATGTCATGTGTATATAGTTTGAAAAGTAATGGGCCAAGAAAACTACCCTTTGGAACACCAGATATCACATTCCTATGGTCACTATGGTACTCATCAACAACAGCTCTGAGATATATTACTTAGAAATACAATAATAATGCTAAGAAACGACCCATCTACTCCCGACTGTTTGAGTTTGAAAACAAGAGCCTCTTGATTAAAACGGGTAAAGGCAGCACTAAAATTAAAGGAGTCATACGAACTTCCTGACCATAATCAAGGAATTTCTGTACAGCATTGAAGATTGTAAAATGGGCATGACATGCTCCCAGGCCTCTACGGAAACCAAATTGCAAACTAAGGGACAAATGATAACTTTCAGCAAACCTATCAAGATGTTTTGCAAGATAATATGGGAGTTATGGGAAATGGGCGGTAATCAGTTGGACTTGAGCTACCACAAAAAACATCTACATAGTGCTAAAAGCCCCTCTGCTTGCTAACTTGCGCTAAATAACCGATAACAGTAAAAGTGAAAAATCTGCAGTCATTATTAAAAACAAAGGAAAATTACCATTTGGGTGTGCACCTCCATAAGCATCAAGGTCCATCCAGAGAGCTTTTATTTCACGAGATCGAAAAGCTAAACTAATTTGTTTAGCCTCAGTAAAAAGGAATGAGGAAGTTAGAGTTTTTCATTGCACCGTTTCCTTTCAAACACATCAGCCAAAAGGGTTCCTTTTTCCTTTGAACAGTGAATGACCGAGCCATCTGGTTTAAGTAAAGGAGGAACTGTTGCATCTACACCAAAGAGTGCAGATTTAAGAGTAGTCCAACACTTATACTCCTGGGTTGTACCAGAAATGGTTTCTTTTATGGTTAGATTTTGTTCCTTTTCAGTTGAAGCATAAACTCTCTGTGCAAAAGCTCCAAGCTAACTATAGTTATTCTAGGTCAAATCTGAGCTATTACCCTTCCAAAGATGATAGGACTTCTGTCTATCCAAATAAGGACATCTTCATTCAAATTTCCATTGACTGACTAAAGCCATAGAGGATTCACTGGTTATATTCACCAAAGGATAGCCAGTTCCTTATGATGTGCAATCCCTATCTAACCAAGGCAAGTGATACCTGCCAGTCCACACTAACTCAAGTGAGATGATCCGCCAGGTATTAGGAATAGAAGCAATAAAGACATCTTATCTATCGCCTCAAGGGGCCCTTTATCATATTTTTTTATGGAAAATTAAACTAATAGAGATATCGTTGTGGCTGGATGTCACAATAACAAGCCCCACACCCTGAATCACACCTACTGACAATTTACGCAACAAAACAAAATTTCCCCTTACGTTATCTATACCCGACTCTTTAACAAAAGGTAAAAAAAAAAACTAAACATTCCCTTAAAACTATATTTCCTTATAGTGTAGAATATTCTAAAAAAAAAAAACAGCAACCACACTTGCAACTATAACCTTAAAACTATAGTAATCACTTAATGCTAAAATAAACTGCATTCAAATAAATCAAAGTAAATTAAAAAAGTTTAATACTAACAAAAACCAGCAAACAAAAACACTTGGACATATATGCGTGGAAACCTTCGTCCACACCAGGGCTAACAGTCCTTTAAGCCCAACGCCATAGCTCGGTTGCAACGCCAAACTAAGTCAATACTGACTCTCAGTCAATCCAAAAATTTATTGATTAATTCAAGTCGTGAGCGTAATCACCATCATCATTATCATCATATTCATCAACATCATACGTAATAAACAGATCCAAAACAAATTCAAAGTCAGGTAATCAATAGGTCTTTCATTTCAAAGAGCAGTCAAAAGGAAATCCTTCAGAATAATCCAGGCCATCATCACTATCTTCAATCAAACGAAATTTTGCTTTCCAAAGGAATAAGAAATTCCAAGAAGGAATCACGCCCTGAAAATGAAAAAAAAGAAAAACACTTACGAACAATCCTAGCTAACTAAACTATCGCACTATAATCAAAGATAAATAATAAACTGTTCCTATCATTCACAATCATGACAAGCAAATAAAAAAAAACTGTACTTACTCTTGAAATAAACAAAACACCTCCACTGCTGGTTGAAATTAATTAAATAAAGTAAATCCAGCATTCACACCCAGCCTCCTCTAGCAGCAATCAAATAAAAAAGCATTCACTCCGAAACATTTACAACTGTCCTAACTTAGCTGAAGGTAAACAAACAATCTCATTTATACCAAAGGTCTTTCTCACAACAAACAACCAATACACTAACTACCTCTCTCTCTCTCTCTCTCTCTCTCTCTCTCTCTCTCTCTCTCTCTCTCTCTCTCTCTCTCTCTCTCTCTCTCTCTCTCTCTCTCTCAGGATTTGGCAAAAAACACAAAAATACAAATAAATAAAAATGATTCCTCCCCTTACTTTGATTAATCCTTCTACATTTTTACACAAGCACTTACATTATTTCTTTTATTATACAGTCGGAGTCGGGAACGTGACCTCTGCGCCGAGTAACTGGGCCTTCATACAATCTCTCATTAACTTCTTCCTTATCACAATAATTCGCTACATTAACACTATTCCTATTTGAATCCCTATCATCTAATATATCATGCACTATCCCATCTACCTCACTATCATCTGGCCCTAAAATCTCACTTATTTCCGTCAGCAATTCATCCATTTCATCCAAACCATTTTCTATTTTAATAAAAGAATCATTCATACTACTTATCATTTTCCTATCTCTCACTCTCGCCTTCGTCATACTTTCTTTTACATCATCTAATGAAAAACCACACACACTATAGGTATCATTCATACTCAGCCATGATTCATCTGTATTAATACATTTATCTTCCACACTCACTTGTACATTTACACCCTTGCCATGCATACTCAGATTCCTACCTATACCTATTAGATTCCCTTGCACTTTCTCCTCACTTAAAACTTTAAAACGCCTCTTTTTCCTATATTCAACTGACACTAATTATTTACTTTCTAGCCCTAACTTCGCATGCATGCTAGGTTCACCCTCACTCATTTCACACCAATTATTCATCCCATTCTTGCCACCATTAATCCTAATCATTCCATACACACAAGAGAATTCACCCAGCTGAACCCTCCTACTACCTAGTTTCCCGAGCATCCTGGATGGCTTAATCCCTTTTTTCTACATACTCTAGCTACATGCCCTTCTACACCACATTCAGTACATTTACCACGCGGCTCCTTGCACATTCTACCATAAAGACCATCCTTACCCTAATTACCACAATTACGACAAATCACATTCATACGATTACTACGACATCCACTGGCTATGTGCCTAGTCATACCACACCGATAACCTTTTACCCCTTTCTCGTTCTTACACTCGCTAATTTTATGCCCTATCTCACCACATCCAAAAGAAACACTTAGAGCCCATCTATATTCATTCTTTTTATGCCCTACTTTCCCAAACCTATAACAGTTCTCCTCACGGACACAACTACCTAACCTACCTCGCTGCGCACTAGCACTCCTATTTCTCCAAACCTGATTCCCTTGTCTAAACCCTTCATTTGTCCTTGCAGGTATTCCCACATTACTCACCCTAACACTTCTATCTACTACACTATCAGCTACCCTCATCAGTCCTCTCATAACAGCATCTCTAAAACTAACAAATTCTGGGATACTTTCCTCCATTCCAGTTCTTACACTAACAGATTTGCTTTCTTTCCTACACTTATCTAACTCGTAATTTTCAACTATCTCTAAAATATCATCCCATGTTAGTCTTTCTTTTGTCCACCTCATTTTCTCCTTCGGTTTCAAATTGATAAACTCAGCAACATTTTCAGGTACAGTAGCCTAAAACTTCTTCATTAATTCCTTATTCTCAAATTATGCCTTCATCCCCATACTTCTTCCTAGCTAACGTTTCCATCCTACATACATACATCGATATTGCTTCTACATCCATCAGTGCCTCATCAAAATCATTCTTACGCTTATACCTAACACTTCCTTTCATACGTTTTACCTGCTCACTTATTCTCTTTTTCACAATTTCAAAATCAACATCCCACATACTCATTATCACACCATACATCGTCAACAAATACCCAGTCAAATATTCTCCTAACTCCCTAGCCCAAACTCTCTTACTGTCACAATACTTATCCTGACAATAACTCTCATACTCCTTGAAAAACTCGAATATATCCCTACTACTATGCTCATTGAACCTTTCACACCGAGGTACCTCTCTCATAAACAGAGTCTTACACACACCTCGTTCATTCTTACTGCTATCATCACTGCTACCTTCCTTCTTGTTTCCTACTTCCTCGCTAGAATATAGAGAATCTAATTCCACACTCATACTCCTATTCTTGATCATACTCTTCCTAGCCCTTTCCTTACTCACCACTTTACTTTCACCAGTTCACGATCATCCTTGCTATCATCCTGACACTATTTCTTCTCTTTCCTCACATCACTTTTACCTTTCTTTTCATTCTTCCTATCACATTTCTGTTCATTCTTACTATGCCTAATTCCCTTATCTTCAATCTCACTATCACTATTACTATCACTATCACTTCCTTTCCCATTATCACTTACCTTAGCCATCTCTTCCACTACCAACCCTTTAACCGAAGCTGAGAACACACCTCCGACTGCACCTTCCCCCATGAACGTTTTCATCATCCCCATTACTTGCCCCATCAAAGCTTCCAATCGTTTTTCCATTCGTTCTTCATTCTCTTGCATCCTTATCTCAAAACTTTCTTCCACTCTTTCCTCAGTTCCCTGAATTTCCCTCAGTTTCCTATGCATCTCCTCATTCTCACACCTTAGCCCCTTATTCTTTATCAGCAACCTCTCTTACTCAACTATCAACTTCTGCTCCCGTTCTTTAACCAACCGTAATTCCTTCCTCAATAACTTGTTCTGATCTTCCATTTTCTTCTGTCTTAAATATAATTTCGTAACCTATCAGTCCTTCGTCGAAGAGTCCAGCTTCCAATCCCACCTCGGCTGTCCCTGTTCGGGCGCCAGAATAATGTGCCGGGATGTCGCAATAACAAGCCCCACACCCTGAATCATACCTACTGAAAATTTACTCAACAAAACAAACTTTCCCCTTACCTTATCTATACTAGACTCTTCAACAAAAGGTAAAAATACTAAATATTCCCTTAAAACTATAATTCCTTATAGTCTACAATATTCTAACAAAAAACAACAGCCACAACACTTGCAACTATAACCTTAAAACTATAGTAATCACTTAATACTAAAATAAACTGCATTCAAATAAATCAAAATAAATCACAAAAACTTAACACCAACAAGAACCAACAAACAAAAAAACTTGAACATATAAAGAATAAAGAATTCCAAGGAGGAATTACCGCCTGAAAATGAAAAAAAGAAAAACACTTACGAACACTCCTAGCTAACTAATCTATTGCACTATAATCAAAGATAAATAATAAACTGTTCCTATCATTCACAGTCATGACAAGCAAATATGAACAAAACTGTACTTACTCTTGAAATAAACAAAACACTTCCAACGTGGGTTGAACTCAATTAAATAAAGTATATCCAGTATTCACACACAACTGCCTCTAGCAACAGTCACGTCAAAAAGCATTCGCTCTGAAACATTTACTACCGTCCTAACCTAGCTGAAGGTAAACAAACAATATCATTTATACCAACGGTCTTTCTCACAACAAAAAATCAATACAATAACTAACTCCCCTCTCTCTCTCTCTCTCTCTCTCTCTCTCTCTCTCTCTCTCTCTCTCTCTCTCTCTCTCTCTCTCTCTCTCTCTCTCTCTCTCTTAGGATTTGGCAAAAAACAGAAAAATACCAATAAATAAAAATTACTCCTCCACATAGTTCTGAAAACTTATTCACTAATCAAAAGCACGCCTACTCACGTGTGTAGAAAATTTGAAGAAGATTTATGAAAAAGGAATTGGTGAAAAAAATAAATAAGTAGAATTTTGCTCAATTTATACTGTTTTTTTCAAATTGTATAAGCGTCTATATTTTTTTTCAAATTGCAATTTATTACAATTTTAATGCGTAGAGTAAATATCAATATATGATCATGCCAGGAGAGAATTCTAGGAAAAAAAAATTACATAAAAAAAAAATGTTAAAACTACGCTACCTTCCATAACCATATTTTATTTTTATATATTTGACAGGAAAAATAAATAAAACATAAAATATGGCTAAATTGCTTTGGTCACATAAAAATTCAATCATTCAAAATTCTATAAAAAAACTATTTATAAATATCTATAAAGATAAAAAAGTAGTGACGGATTGAATGGTAAAAAATTACTTTTTAGATAGGGGCATTTAAACTTTAGAATGCTCCAGTCACATACTGCAGGTACCGTTTCAGGTTCTTGTTTCGAGTTTTCCGCCTTGTTGGGGAGTCCATTAGCTTACTAATTTTCCTAAATGGCTAGCTACTGCACCCGTCAATGGAATCCCAAATCAGTCATGGAGGGAGGTCTCAAAATAACCGGCTTTGCATCTTGCAACATTGGTTGCAACGGCAAAGTCCACCATCCTCTTGCTGGCACTTGGATGTTTGGGACACAGATTCCAAAATCGATGATGAGGGGATTCATTCCGATTTTGAGTTAGGCCCTTCAAACATTTCTTCCTCATTGCATTAGTCGTTAATCTATCATATATTGTTTTCAAAAAGGTCATATCATCATCTCCCAAACGAATATACACTTTCTTATATATTGTGGGAATGGTGGCACTTCACCATTTGCAATCGCTCTGCTGTAGAAACAGAGCGAGTCCTTCCCTTTTGAACACAGGTGATGCTGTGGCTTTTCATTGGTCAAGTAGCAATGGAAAAACAATGTGAGGATATCATTTGTCATCTTTTCTACAGTTGTCCCTACCATTCTTTCAAATGAGACCGAGAAATAATATTGCAAATGGTTTATTACAACGTCGGTTACTCTGTCACAACCTCCCAATGAAAGTTTTCTTTTCTTCTTTTGAGGAGCTGTCCCCTCTGCTTCCTCTGACAATATGAATTTCCTTTTACCTTTACGTACACTGTATCCAAATCGTTTGGAAATATGATTTAAGCATTCAGCTTTTTCAACGGGGCTCACCCTGCCATACGGCCCAATGCCATTATTCATGCAAATGCGGAGCTCCCACCGTCATATATCATTTCGTTTTATCTTAGATTATAATTGGTTGAACGGCTCCACATCTTAACAGCAGAGGTTACCTCCATCCCGCCTGAACGTCCTTCATAATTTTGCTGGTAGTCAGAGTCCACATGATCATTCAGCCAATCTACATACTCAGCATGAGAATTTTTTTCCTTCTCCATCAACGACTTTTTTTCTTTTTTTTTAGCCTTACATTGCACACAATTTGCTCATCACGTGATAGTCTACCACGTGACCTGTTTCCGCTTCAATAACTGCACCACCTTCGCCCTGCTACCACTACCAGTGACTTCATCGAGATTAAGGGGTCATATATATATATATATATATATATATATATATATATATATATATATATATATATATATATATATATATATATATATATATATATATATATATATATATATATATATATATATGGATTTGCATTGGATAATTGAGACGTCAAATGATACCAAAGTATGAACTCGCTTTGCAATGTTTTAAGCATTCCCTGAAATTAAGCAAGGTTCCGCCGATTTCCAATGAAGTAGCAAGAAATGTAGCCGTTTATTTATTTTGTTATAGTAACTCTAGAGTCCTCAGATGAACGATTTCCTCTGAGTGTCGGCAGCTTTTGAATCTAAGTATAGAGTTGGAAAATAACCTTCTTCCCTCATTGAAAACTGTATATTTTACTATCGTATGAGTATTTATCAGTAAAGTGTTCCATTTTTACGGATATAGAATAGAGCTGTTTCAAGGCTGTAGAAACGAATGTTCATTCATTGAGTCTATATTCCTTGGAGTTGGAGATCTACCTACATAACTCGATAGGTCTGCATGGTAAAATAAAACATTTTCCAACATTTTTACTTATATGCAATGCATGCTAACAATTTTTACTAAGAGAGAGAGAGAGAGAGAGAGAGAGAGAGAGAGAGAGAGAGAGAGAGAGAGAGAGAGAGAGAGAGAGAGATACTTATTTTTTTCCTTAGTCGACCGACATGTACCGTTTTATATTCACTTCCCTAATAATCATTAATGGAAATACATTGCTTATGTTTAAGAACAGTATTGGTTAGGTTAGGATTTACACTAATACCTCTATTTACGTCGGTTCGACATACTTCAGTTCAAACTTTATCCTGAAGTATAAAATACAAAAAAAAAATCTCTATTACGTCATTTTACACAAACTTCTTCTTCTTCTTCTTCTTCTTCTTCTTCTTCTTCTTCTTCTTCTTATTATTATTATTATTATTATTATTATTATTATTTCGAAGTTTACTTACTTTTTTATTATGCTATTCATTTTCTTTGTTAAGCTCGTATCTCAAGGTATTATTATTATTATTATTATTATTATTATTATTATTATTATTATTATTATTACTAGCTAAGTTACAACCTTAGTTGAAAAAGCAAGATGCTATAAGTCCAAGGACTCCAACAGGGAAAATAGCCCAGTGATGAAAGGAAATAAGCTATAAGAGAAGCAATGAACATTTAAAGTTGAATATTTAAGGAACAGTAACAATATTAAAATAGATCTTTCACATATAGACTATAAAAAAACTAAAAAATAAGGATATACGATATAATATAGTGTGCCCGACTGTAACCTCAAGCAAGTGAACCCTACCTTAAGACAGTGGGAGATCATGGTACAGAGGCTATAGTACTACACAAGACTGGAGAACAATAGTTTGATTTTGGAGTGCCCTTCTCTTTGAGGAGCTGCTTACTATAGCTAAAGATTCTCCTCTAACCTTATCAAAAAGAAAGCACTCACTGAACAATTACAGTGTAGTAGTTAACCCCTTGAGCAAAGAAGAATTATTTGGTAATCTCAAGTTTAAGAGGGCAGAGGAGAAACTGGAAAGAATCGGTCAGACTAATGGGTCTGTGTGAGGGCAAGGGAAAAGAGACCCGTCATCAGAGAAAAGGATCCAGTGTTGTAGTGTCTGGCCAGTCAAAGGACCTAACGACTCTCTAGCAGTAGTATCTCAAAGGATAGCTGGTTTCCTGGGCAACCTACTAACTAGATAAGGAATAATATTTGGCCTTTCATCATGTTTTTTTTTTTTTTTTTTCTTTTCTTTTTTTTTTCAACTTCGTTTACTTTTTGATCCCTAAGATTTAGATATGTAAATCTATTTGATACCAGATCTCTTTGTTGATACGTTTGCGAGATGAAATCTAATTAACTCTGAACTCGACAACGTAATGGTTTATTTCCTCTTTGTTGATTACGAGGTTATTGCATTAAATTGCCTGTGTGGAGCTAAGTTTCCGGGGACAGAAGCATCAGCCACATTAAATCTCTAGAGAGAATGGGTGGACCTCGAAGGAGGCAATATTCCTGGAAAGAAATTAGGTCACTTTTTTATGAAAATATCTCCCTTTTGGTGGTATCAGTAGTTATCATACTTCAGTCAAATTATTTTTTATCTTAGTTCGGTAAATGGTATGTATATCTAAATTTCATCAGGCAAAGTATTTGGAAATAGTTTCTCAAATTCAATTTCGTGTTTTTCTACAAACTCTAAAAACATTTTTAACATAACTTAATTATGCCTTAAGTTAGCATGATAAAATAAATTTTACAAATATTGTAATGACTTATCATTGCAATAACATGCTGATTTCTAGATCTTGTCTGCTATCAAATTATTGCCACAACTAATTGTGGATACCGAGGTGAGTGATAGTATCATTCCATAGCCTGACAATATATGAGTTCCTCAAGAAGAGACACTGATTGATAAGTTGAAACCAGTCGAGTGTTAAATCCATTCATACCATGGTTTCAGGAGGCATAGATTACAATATTAGATATTACTTAGTATCTAGAATAGATGCAATAACTTAGGATATGGCAATTTGTTCCTACAACGAACCTGAAATAGCACCTTCTTCTTTGCCCCGGTAATAAGAAGAGCATATTGTATAGAGGATTACTGTATCAAGGACTGAACATATGAAATTCTGTGACGCATCATGTCTCACACACCACAAACCAAATGGACGGAGAATCTTAAACCTATGAGTGTCATTGGACATAATGATCTAATGGAAGTAACACCATCGAACATGAATTTGTAGACAAATAATTCGAAGGCCATAGTACCGTCATTCTAGCATCATGAGTTAAAGATTTCCATTTGCAGTTTTAGAGTAATTTTTCATGAGTGACAAGCTGGAATGACGAGAAAGTTGTAAGAATATAGTTGCATGTCAATTATAGTTTTTTTACGATGTTTTCAATAACATCACTACACTATAGCATTCATAACCTTGGGCCGAATTCTGATGAATAAACCGTAAATAACATCCATGATAAATCTAAACGAATCTGAAAACTATCAAAAAAGGAGCATAGAAACAATAGAGAAGATTTTAAACAAATAGAAAAAAATTGTATATCCATATGGAATATTCAATTTCCAATATTTGAAAAGTAAAATTTTAGTAATAAAATTGAGTTAACAAAGATTTGTGAATTTTAGTAAAACCTTCGACTAGGGGAAAAGTGAAATATTATTAAAGTAATGAAAGGCTACATAAATCCTCCTGGCGTTATTGAGGTACTAATTTATATTCGTTAAGTATGCAAAAGAAATACATATATACTGGAAGGAAGTGCGCGGGTAAAAACCATGTTAAATAAGGAAGACCAGTTCAAACTATATCGCAAAAGGGCGAGTACATTTTATCAAAAGAGTAAGGTAATTTGAAGGTTGACGTAACTTGAAACATTCAATGCATAAGATAAACCAAACTAACCAAAGCCTCCAGCATCGTCATGCAAAGGGCATCCATCCCATTACTTCAAACAGACTCATTTCTCGCTATTGCAGGCAAATAACCACACTATTTGGCAGCTCCTTCATCACAGTTTTAAAAACAAAGATCTTGGTCCTCCCCTCATATTCTTTTAGAATATTGAAGCCTCCAGACGTGCTCTAATTAAAGTCCACCGATCAGTTATTCATGTTAATTATTTACTAAATAATGTTGGTATCTTATTTGTGGCATTACTAATGGGATATACATATGTTCTACCTAATATTCTGTATTTTCTGTTTAAAATCTATATGTATTGTTACATTATCATGATAATCTTTTTAGTAGACTAAAACTGATCTCCTTAATATCAATAGTAATGTATGAAATTATATCCACTGTGCGAAGTGAGTATTTTATGGCCATTATTTATTAGGTACATCCATAGCATAATATATATTTTTCTGTTTTTCAGAAAAAAATAAGATATAAGCGGCAATATATTTCAAATGTGCTGAATTAACAATATCATACCTTCTATAGCAGCATATCCAGCTCTCGTGATATCTGATTTAGCAACATTTATCGAAAGAATAAAGCCTCATGTCATTTGCTTCAATTCCGTTTACTAACGCCTACAAATATTGTGTGCTTTTACTAAAAATCAACACATCATCTCCTCCATCAAGTTCTGCAAGGTAATTGACATTAGCCTATTAATTTTACCCTCTTCTTTCTAGCTTTTCTGCACAGAAAAAAAAAGAAAACTGCAAGGATAATAGTAGATTTTACCTTTCCTAGCAGTACACCATAAGGAAATTCAAATTTAGGAGACAGCTGACTATTTACACTCAGAGGAACACATGTAATCTTACTACACTATTCCAGCGTGAATATGTATTTTTCTATCTATCTATTTAGCAAGGCACTTCCCCCAATTTTGGGGGTAGCCGACATCAAACAAAGGAACAATAGAGGACCGTTCCTCTTCCGCTCCTACCCGCCTAACAAGGGATTAAGCTGAGTTTGGCTGGTACTGTAAGGGTGCAACAGCCCACCCTACCCCGTTATCCACCACAACAAAGCTTCATATGCTGAATTCCCCAAGGCGACCTGAGGAAGCAGCAGGGCCTACCGGAGCTGCGTCACAATCGCTCGCCATTCATTCCCATTTCTAACATGCTCTCTTGCCTCTCTCACATCACCCAGAGCTTTCCTCACTCCATCCATCCGCACAAACCTTGGCCTTCCTCTTGTACTTCTCCCATCACCTCTTGCATTCATTATCTTTAGCAGACAGCCACTTTCCATTCTCTCAACATGGCCAAACCACTTCTACACATTCATATCCACTCTAGCTGCTAAACCATTTTTTACACCCGCTCTCACCCTCACTACTTCGTTCCTAGCCATATCTAATCGAGATATATAAACCATACTCTTCAGACATTCCATCTCAAATACATTCAATTTTTGTCTCTCCATCACTTTTATTCCCCAAAACTTAGTTGGTACAGTCCCTTTCTCATACACAACTCTCTTTACAATCATGCTTAACCCTCTATACTTTACCACTCCCTTCACTGCCTCCAACACTTCGCATCCTTCATTCACTCTCTGACGTACATCTGCTTCCATTCCACCATTTGCTGCAACAACAGACCGTAAGTACTTAAACTGATCTACTTTCTCAAGTAACTCTTCATCTAACATAACATTCAATCTCGCACAACTCTCCCTTATCATGCTTTTCGTAACCTTACGCTTACCCACATTTACTCTCAACTTCCTTCTCTTACATACCGTTCCAAACTCTGTCACTAATCGACCAAGCTTCTCTTCCAAGTCTGCTACCAGTAGAGTATAATCAACAAACTACAACTGATTTACCTCCCATTTATGATCACTCTCGTCTATCAGTTTCAATCCTCTACCAAGCAGTCGAGCATTCGTCTCTCTCACCGCTCGATTGACAAATAAATTGAACAACCATGACGACCTTACATTTGCCTGTCTCAGCCACACTCTCACTGGGAACCCCTCGCTCACTTCATTTCCTATCCTAACACATGCTTTACTACCTACGTAGAAACTCTTCACTGCTTGCCACAACCTTCCACCAATTCTGTATAATCTCATCACATTTCATATCACTTCCCTGTCAACTCTATCATACGCTTTCTCCTGATCTATAAACACAACATACACCTCCTTGCTTTTTGCTAAATATTTCTTGCATATCACCCTAATTGTAAAAATCTGATTCATAAATTCCCTACCTCTTCTAAAACCACCCTGTATTTTTAAGATTGTATTCGCTGTTTTATCCTTAATCCTAGTAATTAGTACTCTACCATACACTTTTCCAACCATACTCAAAAAACTAATACCCTTTGAATCACAACACTTATGCACATCTCCGTTACCTTTATATAGTAGTACAATACACACACACCCAGTCTACTGGTACCATTAACAACATAAAACACATATTAAACAATCTCACCAACCATTCAGGTACAGTCACACCCCCTTCATTCAACATCTCAGTCATTACACCATCCATATCATGTGCTTTTCCTACTCTCCTTTCCTCTAGTGTTCTTCTCACTTACTCCATTGCAATGTCTCTCTCATTCTCCTCTCTCATCCCTGGCACCTGAAAACTTGCAACAGCAATTATATCTGCCTCCCTATTATCCTGAACATTCAGTATACTTTTAAATATTTTGCCCACCCTCGTCTCCATTAAACAACCTTTCATTTCCACCTTTCACTATCTCTTCAATTCTCAAACCACCCTTCCTTACTCTCTTCACTCCTTTCCAAATTATTTTTTTTATTCTTTTCTAATAAATGACCCAAACCCTGACCCCTACTCCAGTCAGCTGCCCTCTTTGCCTCAGCTACCTTACGTTTTACTTTCACATTTTTATCTATATCTTTCATACTTTTTTAGACTATTATTCTGCAGCCATTCTTCAAATGCCCTCTTTTTATCTTCCCCTTTTATATTCACAACTTCATTCCACCATTCACTACTCTCTTCCTCATACTACCTCCAGTAATCCTCTTGGCACACACATATCTTGCAATCCCCCCCAAAAAAAATCTCTTTTACCAGTTTCTCTCACTTTCACTCTTTCATATGCCATTTCCAACCTTTCTTGGTATTGACATTTTACCCATGGTTTTATTAATTCTTCAACCTTCACTGCCTCTCTTTTACAACCCCACACTTTATTCCCCCTCTCCTTTGCTACGATTAATTTTTTTTTTCTACCAGAATATTATCAAACATACCGTTAGCCATACCCCTAAACACTTGCACGTCTTCCAATCTTCCAAACATTCTTTTAATTATCAACATATAATCCATTAATGCCCTTTCTACGACTCTTCCATTGACCACTCTCACCCATTTATACTTGATATTATCTTTCTTCTTGAAAAAACTACAACTATTACCATCTCTTGCTTAACACACACATCTACCAATTGCTCACCACTTTCATTTTCACCTGGTATGCCAAACTTCACAATGACACCTTCTACCACTCCAGCACTCACTCTAGCATTTAAGTCACCCATAACAACTAAATAACTCCTTCCACCCAGTCCTATTTTTCTGATATGAATAATTATTCCGAATCTTCAAAAGTTTTACTCTTAAGGCCCTATCAAAAGCTTTGGTATTTGATCTCTTATATTTGTACCTCTCCTGAATCATACTTGTTTAAATTTTATTTTTCGAAGAAATAAATTATGAACTCCATTTTTAGCGTAATTGCAAATATTCCAAAATAATCCATTTAACCCGAATTTCAGATTTATTTTCCTTTTGCAGTAAACTGGCCTATCATCAGCGATTCATCTGGAAACCTAGAAATAGCTTCTTTGATGGATGAGCCATCAAGGGTGGTCCATCTTTAACAATTATTCTGTTGTTCTACCTTGACTAGGAGGTGTTTGATCCGTGTTATTTGAGTCTTCTTAAAGGACTTGATTGAGATATTTACTAAAAATTGAAAAATAACAGATTATATTTGGAAGAATACAAACGCTATTTTTAGTAAAGATGAATTCGATAAAAGAATATTTTTATCATCAAGAATACAGGCTTGCGAAATATAGAAGAAAGAAGAAAGGCAAAAAGGGAATTGAAAGAAAGGGATTAGAATATCGATAACTGAAAAGAGTACTTAGAAAATCAAATGAGTCTAAGCGTTCACAGGAAATTAATGTTTTCTGTTCAGTCATTAACATCTTGGGCAATTACAAAATCTTCTAAATAAACGTTTCTGAATACATTTAAATTCCCTTGATTACTGTATATTAAGAACAAAATCTAAAACTCTTCGAACCCTATTAGTATTCAAATCTAATTAATTTACCGGGGATTAGGTTCCAGTTCAAGGTAAATGTGGTGATCTGATTTACAAATATCAGTTTCTGCTTCACATACTCGAAAAATCTAAGATCTTGATTGAATTTCAAGGCTTCACTGGAAGTGTGCTGTAATGAGGACATCTAATTACGAGGTACTATATATGAATCAAAATAATATATTTTGCATTTAAAGTATAAAATTACGTCATCGTATTATTATTATTATTATTATTATTATTATTATCATTATTATTATTATTATTATTATTATTATTATTATTATTATTATTATTATTATTATTATTATTATTATTATTATTATTATTATTATTATTATTATCCACATTCAGATTTGTTTATAGTTACATTGTCAATTACCACATTTATTGCAATGCCAGTTTACAAAAATGTAGTAGTCATCCAGTTGTTATTTCTGAAGATTGATAAGTGACTGCACTTTTGTTGTTAAAAAAAAGAGGAGAAATGGGTTCATTCTACACTGCTTATCTTAATTTTGAAATGATTTTAGTTTCCCTCTCAGGGAAAATTAAACTTAAGTGAGAGAGAAAACCAGACAGATAGACAGACAGCGGCAGACGGGTTATGTCAGCTCTGCATAGGAAAACTAATTTACTTAGTGAATATTATGAGGAGAGTCACGTGGCAAATTGGCTCACTATTGATTCTTCTTTTGGATCATCTATTCTTGAGTAACCATAATACCAATTTATGCTGGCATGGATAGCAAATTTACTGGAACGATAAACAATTGCAGTTGGTAAAGAAATTCTAAATGAAAAGTAATTTCATAATGCAGTCTGAATGTTATAAGGAACTTCTGCCGGCTAATAAATAGTTTCTACTTTTTTTTTTCAATGTATATCGCAATTTAACCATTCAAATTTACCCTAATATAACCAGGATAACGATTTTGTTTTTAATAGGAAAATTACAAGCAAAACACTAACTTACTCTTATTCCCTCGATCTATTGTTGTCAAGCCAGGAAACGACTGTATCTGTGAGGTAAAAAATGTACCTGACATTTTTCTTCACTGCCAAAGTTCATGCAAATCGCTAGGAGACGGAACAGCATGCCATGTAGTTCAAAGGAAGCTGGTCGATACAACAGTATGGGAACTGGGGGTCCTAAAAATCATTCGGTAAAAGTTATAGGCTGTTAAAGGTTTGCCACCTGGCCGGATCGTATGAGGCGGTCTGAACTTTCCAAATATGTGCCGTTAAAATTACTTGTAGTAATAGATAAGTAGCCTATATATCCATTGATTTTCTAATGTCTAACATTACATGCCGTAAAATGAATAGCTGAAACCACTCGTTTATGTTAAATGGACGTACGAGGATTTGTTACGATAATGAGG